>NC_134951.1:131143429-131271349 GCF_965638725.1 Aptenodytes patagonicus | reverse complement strand
CGACAACCTGCCGGGAGTTATAACATCAGCTGTCCCGGGGATGAGCTATTGCGAGTATCAATGGGTGAAAACAGATAATTGGAAACCAATTCTTGGGGAAAAAAAATAAATAGAGCAACAGGCGCGAGAAAGCGAGGGGGAGGCAGGAAAGGAAAAGAAAAAGGGAAAGAAAGAAAAGGAAAGAGAGAGAGAGAAAGGAGAGAAGAAAAGAAGGAAAGAAGGAAAGAAAGAAAACGAACGGAGGAGGAAAGATGACCTGCGCGTTTTTAGTATGTTTTTCGAGGCATTTTGAGTGACTTTGGAGCCTGAGTTTTCTGACTTGCCAATCTTCAAGCTGTCTCTGCCGAAAGGCCCGCAGACTTTCTTTAAACGTTTGAGTCTTTTTGTTTTTGCGGGTGGGTTTTTTTTTTGGTGTTTTGTGGGTTTTTTTCCCCTTTAAAAGCTTTTTTTTTTCTTTTAAACCTCATTCGGATCGGTTTTCTGGTTCCGCTACTTATCTGGGACAAACCAAATATCGGATTATCCGGCAAAACGCCCCCCCCCCCCCCCCCCCCCCCTTCCCGCCCGGAGCGGGGGGCTGGAGGAGGAAGGGCGGTCGCCCGGCGGGGGGGAGCCGGCGGGGCGGGCGGGCGGCCCCGCACCGCTCCCGAGGCGGCCGGCCGGGCTCGCCGCTTCCCGGCCCCCGGCCCCCGCACCGCGCGGGGAGAGGGCAGAGGGGGAGACAGCGGCAGCGGCGGAGGGGGGGGGGAAGGGGCAGAGAGAGAAGGAACGAAAGAAGGGGAGAGAGAGGGGGGGGCGGGGGGAAGACAAACTCAGCCGGGCAATTTCGCCCTCCGGTTCAGACCTTTTCTGATTTCACAGCCGTTATTTCCCCAGAAAAATCTCCCTTGCTTATCCCAGCGCCCACAGCAGCCCCGGGAGGCTTCGCATCCCCTCCCCGTCCCCAAGGCCCGTGCGTGGATGGTGCGGGGGGGGGTACCCGGAGCCTGGCCCAGCCTTGGGCCCTGCGCCGTGATGCCTCCCGGGGCCAGGCTGCGCCTGGGATGAGCTGGGGCTGGGGAGAAGCTCAACAGGGGTTTACCTACAGCTGGCACGGCGTGCAGATCCTTTCCCCTTCCCGGCACTGGTGGCACAGTCCCCTCCCAGGGCACCCCAACCACAGGCTTTAAGAAAGTGCATGGGACGTGTTCTCTGTGTGGCTGGGACGGGTCTGGGTCACCTCCCCAGGTGGATCCAGATCCCCAGCAATGGCAGAGGGTGACTGACATCGTCACGGTCTCTATCGCCCGGGGGATGCATCCCCCCCTTTCCTCTCTGTTTCCCCTGGAGAGGTCTGATAGACGCAGCCTGGCAGCCCCTTTCTGAAGGGGTGGCTTTCCTGGGGACAGGCAGATGGGGGGCCCGGTGGGACAGAGCCGTTTTTGGGGAGCAGTTAGAAGAGGATCCGTGTGTGTGCAGACGTGGGACATGCCCAGCTGCAGCGACGTGCTTGGAGTCCATCAATCCACTGCCTTGTTGTTGTCTATTCCCCCCCCCCCCCTTCTCGCAGTTGTGGAGAGAAAACCTGCCAGCCCTGTGGGGAAATCTCCAGACCCTCTAAACACCATCCACGGACTCTCTATCCCAGCCTCCTCTTCCTAGAGCCGCGGAGCAGCAGTCAAGAGACAGTGACTCTTGGAACAAGCACCTGCAAACTGTAACCGAAGCCCGAAGTGCCACTGAACTGTACCCGAAGTGCCACCGCCTCCGGCGGGTGCCTGCAGGGACGAGGAGACAGCCCGGGCGGTGAGAGGTGACATCCTCCCACGGCAAATCCCAGCGCAGGGGACCGCGGTCGGGACGTTCACGCACGCTGCCCGGAGGGACGCTTTACCTCCATCGGATCGGAAAGGGGTGACAGAAGAGACTCAGTCTTCCTTCTTTATTTTGTCTTACCCCCCCCCCCTTTGCTTTCAGTTTTTCTTTCTCCTTCCCACGTCCCCAAAGACCGTTGGACGCAGGGCAGCGAACGCCTCCGTCCCCAGCCATCGCTCGGAGCGTCCCCGGCTCTGTCCCAGCCCAAGGGAGCACATTTCTTCCAGGGAGCGGTTTCTGGCTTCCCCACGCCGCAGCCAGAGCAGCTGAGCGATGGAGCCCGCTCCGTCCGAGCATTCCAGTGCCTCTGCCCCGGAGTGGAAATGGACAAACATGCCACAACGTTTTGTGATATATTTTTATAATAACAAACCTTAATAAAAAGTGACTACCGTGGGCACATGCCGCCGACCTCCTTCCCTCGGGGTCCGGCTGAGCACCGCTGCTTCTCCCGGTGTCCCCCAGCCTCAGATGGCATCTGCCAGTTGCCTGTGAGCAGCAGAGACCTGTCAGGGTCTGGATTCATGCACCCACCCACCCGGGGGCCCTGTGTTGCTGTGAGCGCATTGCAGCCCTGCTCCCCTTGCCTAAACGCATGTGCAGATTTGGGGTTCTCCTGCATCGGGGGGGGGGCTGGCCCCACAGGGTGACTCCTGATGCTATGGGGCTGGCTCTGGGCGCAGGAGGGGAGGTGGCTGGCAGCCCCCCAGCAGCGGGGCTAGCTCCCACCCGCCTCACCTGGCCGCGGGCAAGCGGGGGGCCGGCGGCAGGGCTGCCCCTCGCGGCCCACACACCGGGGTTCGTTATCCCCCTCCTGTCCAGCCGGCTGGGGCGCGTTCAGAACGGGCTCCACTGGGCTTTTGCATTCCCTGGCTCCACCAGCCGCTGCCATTGGCTTCGGTCCCTTCATTGTCTGGAGAAGGGGAAGGTCCTACAGCGGGGCAGGGAGGAAATGTCCTGGCAGGAGAATACACGCCTGGCTTTTTGCAGAGGGTGCGTCTTTGTGGGAGGGAGGGAGGGAGGGAGGGAGCGAGAAGGATGCCAAATTTGACATCCCACCCCAGGAAATTATTTTGCCTTCAACCTCGGGGTGGCAAAGATCAGTTTTGCCTCAGCTGCTGCAAAGCCTCCAGCTAGAGCTGGTCTTTGCAACCGACTGCAAAGCACGGGGGGGAAAGGAGGGAATTTTAAGTAGGCGAGAGTACTGTCCCAGGGCAAGATCTGCCACCAGGCTGTCACTGACTACATTTTAAAGGATGCGAGGACGGACATATCACCTGAAACAGATGACTAACAGCTCTGGCTAGTCCCCTGCCAGGTTTATCCATTTAAAGCTACATTCGAGTATGTGGCAGAGCAGCCTTGGAAAAGATGACTGACAGCAACACCCTTAAAGCTGGAACGCAGCACGCACGGCCTTTCTGTCCACCCCAACGCCGCAGCAGCTGGGGAAATACAACCCCTCCCAGGGAAGAGGGGAACATGGGGACAGCCCAAGCCCTGTCCCTCTCGGACTGTGCTGGTCTGGGAGGTCGGGGGAGCCCTACACATTCCCGACGCTGAAACCTTACTGCTCACAAGCCTGAAGAAACTAGTCTATCCTCTGTATAGGGCTGCCAAAAAGCCCTTCTGCTGAGGAGCTGGGAGAAGCCGGTTGCCCGTGCTGAGCTCCCGTGCTGCAGAGGGGTCTGAGTAAGTGGGAATGTCCACCACCATGGTGGCAGCCCATCATAAAAAGGCTGAAATAGCCTGAAAATGCTGTGCCGTGTCCTGTAGGTGGCTGTTCTGTTCTGCCAGCCACGTCTAGCCCTGCAGCACCTTCTGGTTCCTATAGCCTGGACCCTTGGGGTGCTTCATGGCTGGATGCACCCTAAACCCCCGCCTCCCAGCACCCCGTGCTTGCATTGGTATTTGCTGTTAGCTGGGTTCGCAGCACCCTGCTGTGTGGGGACCCAGCTGTGAGCCCTCATCTCCCCCATCCCCTGCGGGATGGGGCAGCGCTCCTGCACCCCAGCGGAGACGGGGCCGGGGGCTCTGACAAATGTCTGGGATGAGCGAGACACGAGTGCTGGAGTCGGACAGAGACGTAGTGCAGAGTCCCATCCCTTTAATTAGCGTACGGCTGGGATGGTGTGCGAGTGCCCAAGGTACTCCCTTCCAAGACTGTCGTGAACCTGCCAAACCCCCGAACAACAACTTGATGCTTGGCATCCGCCACAGCCCCAAGGCCAAGAGATCCCTTCACAGGCGCTTGCCAGGTGCAGGCAGCTGGAAGAGCTCTGCACGCGGGCAAGGCGCCGCATCCCGAGACCGGGGACCCGGCCTCGGGCCTGAGACCGTCTGGGCTCCGTCCATGCGATGGGATGCACCGTGTGATGGGATGCATCGTGTGCCTGGTCCTCCAGAGGCTTCTTCAGGAAGCTCGTGCCAGTGGTGCTGCCCTGGTCCTGGGCACCCCCGTCCCAGGCCGAGGGCAGTGGCAGTGGGACCATGAGCCCCTTCATCCCCACAGCCAGACAGCTGGGGCTGCGCGGCCGCGCGATGCCCGGGCAGCAGGCTGGAAGCCAGCTCTGCTGTCCTGCAGCCCCATCCCTGCCTGCGATGTCAGCACACCTCGGGCGGAATTTGCCACCAGAGGGAGACCCTATTGTTCCACAAACACGTAACAGCAGCCTGCTGCAGCCGGCGAGGGAGCCTCCACTTTCCCAGCCGGGAACAGACGGACGCGCAGAGCGTATTCCCAGCCACAGCAGAAACCTGCTTTTCTGCAGGTATTCAGGGCTGAGGTGCCATGAAGAGGTGCCGTGCCAACCCATGGGATGCCACTCAAAAGCAGGCAAGCACGGGGAGCAGAGCAAAGCACGCCGGGTAACAGCGGAGTGGCTTTCCTGCAGTCAAGCTTCTGGTTTCTGTTCTTTTCTTGACTGTTTGACTGTCGGTAGCCATTATTAAAAATGCAGTTTTAACAATTATGATTAGGGAAGGGACTTTCTCATTAAAAAAAACCCAAACAAACATTTTTGGGGGATTGTTTCAGCCATCGGATTTAACTCAGGTCTTTGAAAGCTGGTAGCTGTCTTCCTGTTCTCCCCGTGCTTTGCTGTGAGAGAGGAGCTTTCACAAAGAAGCCCCGGGCCAGTTATCCATCCTGACCGATGCTGTTGCAGAGCTGTTGCTGGACGGGCTCTGTTTGCTGCAGACCTGCAGCCGCTCACCTCAAAGCCTGCCCCCCGCCCCGTTTCCCTGCCCGGCAGCATCTGTGGTGCAGGTAGAGCAAATGAAAAGCAAAACCCGGTGGCCTGGTGGCAGATCCGCTGTCACCTGTTGAGGCGGGCCGAGGACACCATGGCTTGGTGTCCCCAGCGAGGAGGGTTAAGGAGAAACCTTGCTGGGTGGGAAAACGCTCTTGGTACCTGTGTCTCCCCAGGAGCAAGCCCCACACTCTCCCCTCGCGCTGCCGCAGGCACGCGAGCTTTGCGGCACAGGCTGCGTCTTGTCAGCTGTATAAACAGCGGCACCCAGCTCAGCCCAGCCGAGCCGAGGGGGGGCAACTGGACTTGGTCTGAGCAGAGGTCTCTGAACAACCAACGCATTTACGAGAGCAAAACGGGGGTCCTGGTGCTAGTGCTGGCAGCAGGACACGAGTGCCGATGGCCCCGGCAGCATGAGGTGCTACTGAGATTACCAGGCACTCCCAGTTAGAAATTTAGACATTTCCAGGTGGAAATGTAATGGACGATCTATTATTTGGGGTGAAATTTGCCACAACAAGCACTTTCCTAAGGCTGACGTTTTTGCAGCGGAGAAAAATGTAGTGTGAAGAGGAAGGAAAATGAGCTCCAGCTGCAGTAGGTCACTGAGTTCTGAGAAAATGAGGAAAAATACATTGTTTTGCCCATGTTGATAATAGTAATGATGCTAATTATTGTCACTGAAGATTCCTTGGAGCTGGGCATGGCTCTCTCCAGTTGGAAGTCCAGGATGTTCGGGGTTCAAACCCTGGTCTGAACATCCAAACTGAGGAGGGGAAAGCCACCCCTGCCCAGCACTCAGCCTTTCCTTCTTGTGTCCAGAGGGAAATCAGGCTGATCCGAACGCAGACGGCATGAAAGGGGAACTTAGAGGGGCTGGGGAGGGACTTACAGGGGATCTGAGGGGTGGAGGGACTGGAAGTTGCTGGGAGGTGGACAATTCACACTTTGAAACCTCCTCAGGGCTATAGCTAATACAGAATTTTTCTTGCCTCCTGTAAGGACTAAGACCAACCAAAGTTGAGAGGATGGCTTGTTGCTTTGCTTGGTCTGTAAGAAGAGAAGGGAAGAAGATGGCATTTTTGAATGGCAAAGGAGGGCTGTGGCCGCTCATCCGCAGCAGCTCTGCCTGCCTTCAGGCTGGAAACCAGCCCCGGTGCGTATGCAGGTCAGTCCTCCAGCGAAAGAGCAACCTCCAACGTGCCTAATGCATGGTAGACGTGCCGGACTCGTTGCATACACGCCGCGCACGCAGCCTGCTGCTGGCCGGCTGCTGCCTGGCTCCCCGAGCCAGCGTCGAAAGGGGATCACTCCTCTATCAGCGAATTCGCGGAGTTTGGCTGCAAGACTGCCGACAGCAAGACGTTATTCTGCCTTTTGGTGGAGCCCTGCCTTGAGGCCAGCGGCCACGTGGAGAATCCCCGGGGGAACTGGGAGGACTCAGTGTCCGCCCCATGCCCCTCAGCTAATCCATCCCCCCCCCAAAAAAAAATGCTGGAAGCGAAGACCCCAAACAAATCCTGAAATAAAATCAGTCTCTTAAGCAGGGTGACATGAAGTGCTGCTCCGCCTCTCCGCGATCCGGCCTCACAGCAAATTCCTCTCCGCAGCGGGCAGACTGACATAATCCAGAGAAAATTGGACTTGATCGGAGCAGAACTTTTTGAATTTATTGGAACAAAGCAAGAGGGTGGAAACAATCCAATCTGACACTTTTTCAGCGACGGTTTTGTCAAAATCGATACCATCCCTCGGAACATGTCAATTTTGATGAAATGTCATTTTCTGACGGAAAGAAATGAGGTTGAAACTGTTTCCATCAGCTCTACCTGCCCCATATATCTTTAGCACTGTTTCTTCTGAGAGCACGGAGCAGGATGGAGAACGTTACAGACCTCGTTCAAAGACCTGCGCTTTGTTACTGGAGACTCGCTGGTGGACCACATATTTATTTTCTTTTTAGCATGTTAAGAATCATAAAGATTTAAAAACATCACTCTGGTTAGAAACAAGCCGTGCCGTGGAAGTAGGGCTTGCAGATGTTTGGCATAGGTACAGACTGCAGCTGCTCTCGCAAGGTCTGCCTCCCCCCGTCGCCCGGTGCTTCGAGCTGTCCTCTGCGGCGGCGCAGCGTGCCGAGCACGGCCGGCTCCGGATGAGGTCCCTGCGTGCCTCACCTCGCTCTGGTCTATTTGTCAGTGCATGGAGCGGCTTGCAACAGGAGGAGAGGCGGTGCCCTCAGAGATCAAGCGATGCTGATGTTACCCCAGGAAAGAATAGACCCCGTTCATCCTATGTAACCCCAGGTGTCCCACGCCCGGGCTGGCGAGCCCGGGTCACCAGCGGCGGGTGACAGTCAGACTTTTGCTCGTTGTTAAGAGCCAAGAATTGACGTGCTCAAAGACCCGGCTGCCTCCCTGCTCCGGCTCCGACCGCAGCAGTGGTGGGTACTTAGGGAAGTGTATAAAGAATATTTATGCACACATATATACACACACACACAGAGATATACTTGTGTACATACATATATAGATACATATACACGTGTATACATGTAAGTGTATACATATACTTACGCACATATATAGATGTATGTGTATACACACACACATACAAATACTTGTATACATATACACATACACATACATATGTGTATGTATACATATGTGTACATATATATGTGTACATATATACATATATATGTACATATGTGTACATATATATACATATGTGTACATATACATACGTGTGTGTGTATACACATATGCGCAGAGATCCAGTCCCTGCCCATGCCAGCTTGTGACAACCCCCGTGTTTGACTCCACGCACTTGGGGTCTTCTCACTGCACCAACAGGAACGTACAGATGGTCTTGGAAAACAACCAAAGAAGAGAAACTTTAGACTGATGATACACGTTTGCTAGAACTGTTATTTTCTAGACTGTAACCTTTTCTCCTTACGAGAGGTTTTGTTAGGCACCTTCCCTGCAGCAGGTTTGGGTTTTTTTTTTTTATGGCTGTGTTAATAACTCACCCTGGAGGGCCATGGACACCTGGCTGAGCAGTGTCGTTGGAGATCATGCTGGCCAAAGATCCGGCCCTCAGACAGGGGTCAGTTTTCAGTAAATGCTAGTTATGTTTGCAAACAGCCTACATACAATTTTCAGAATCGGATTGGTTCAAGTATTTTGCGTTCTTTGTAACTAAATCCTCGTCCTCCTAGAGAAGCATTTGCAGGCGAATGCACAAGAATACGTGCCCAGCTCTCACTGGCTCTCAATAGAAGTTATAAATCAAACCATCATTTGCGAATTTATAAACCTTCCCACAATTGCTTAAGTCGTTTTTGAAAATGGGACTTTGATTCCCAAATCACTCAGGCACTTCATAACATTTCCTCTTCATAAATAGCCTTTTGGGCACTCAGCTCGCTTGGTTTAGGTGGGGGACCGGACTGGACCCAGCCTTGCCCACCAGCAGGTTTCCACCAGTGCCGACTGCCGTGGAGACCTTCCCCGTAACCCTTCCTGCCCACCCACAGCCCATGGCCAAAGAGGATCGGGGCTCAGCTCCTCATTTCACAGCTTGAGATGCCCAATAACTGTCCAAAGCCAAATGAGTCTTGTAAAAGAGCCGTTGATATATTGAGAGGGTACTGAGGTTAGGAGCCACCAGTCTAATGGTTAACTCCTACATTGCCAGCACTTTCTGGGGAAGCATCCAGATCTGGCAGAGCCTAGGAGCTCCGGAGTGGGAGCTCAGCAGGGTAAATAAAATAATACGGACACTAAAATGATTGCATCATGGGCAGCCTGCACTCCAGTCCTGAACCAAATGAATAAATCAGTTTTTCCTCCCCAAGGAACCCGTGTGCCTGCAATTTTCATCCTCCTCCCAGGCAGTTCCCTCTCCCACCCCTTTGATTTGTGAGCTCGGCTAGATTGCAGCCAGACCACAGGTAAAGCCCCACTGGCGTGTGTAGCCATGCCTCGCAGCCTCCAGAGCTTTCCACTTGTCAGGTTTTCACTTCTTCATCTCCCTGCGCAGTAACGGGGCCGTGGCAGATGTGTCTCCCAAGCCAGGGGCTGTCCCGATGTATCCCTGCCCTGACAGTCACCCAGCCTCATTCGCGCTGACTTAATTAACAGCAAATATATTTGACAGGGAGAGAACCCAAACATGCGAGGTGATGAAACCGAAACGTGCCTCAGACAAGCATTGCTACGAACGTTGATAGTCAGGGACGAGCTTTACACTACCCAGGCTGGGTTACGGCCCGTAAAAGCTCACGCCCCTGCAACCTGGCCCCCGCTGTTGGGTCCCTCTTCCTTAGGCTGCCCATCTCCCTGGCAGCTCTGGTTACAAACCCACCTCCCCCGTGCCTGTGCCAGCTGCTCTCTGCCAGAAAGCGAAGGCATTCGCATAGCCAGCAGGATCTCTGCCTCACTTCAGGCCACCCGCCTTTGGCATCCCTGCTTCAGCGTTCCCAAGGTAGTCATTTCTGATGGGGGATCTGTCTTGGGCAGATTATCTCGGGTGGCTTTTCCATCCAAAGCTTTACAGCCCCCTTAGCTGTTTCTCTAAATGCCGCTCTACAGAGTCCTCTCTGGTTTTGCTGCTGGCCCGTGACAGGGAGCACCACCACCAATACGTACCTGTTGGGGCTGGTTGTGAAGCAGCATCTGCTGCCGAGTACGGTGGATTTAACCTCCCGTCTGTCCCCTGCTACCATTGCTCCCCCAACCCCAGCTCTCAGCAGCAGGACCAGCCCGGCTCCCAAGCCCTCTTTCAGAGCTTTGCATGGCAGCGGTACGTTGGCCGACACCTTATCGCCTCATGTCCTTGGAGCCGCCAAAACCCAGGCTCCTCACCACTCCTGAGCAAGCTCTTGGAAGAGGAGAGAGCCCTGGGTGAAAACCTAACCCCTTTGGACGCCAATGGGAATTTTGGCAGTAGCTTGAGCAAAACCAGAGTTTCCCAAGGAAGAGATGACCGTGGTGCTGCATGTCACCCCGAGGAGAGCTTTCACCTCATGTCTGCTTACTGAGCTCTGCCCTTCCCTGTGGGACAGCTCTGGGAGGACAGAAATCCCCGGAGCCTGCAGCCCTGCTGATACGGCCCCTACAGGGAGAGATGCAGCGTATTGCTGGACCAGATGTGTTACACAGAGAGTCCCAAAGGTGACCGCGATAATCTCTGCAGTTGTAATTCTGCTCGTGTAAGCCCCCACTAACATCGGCACCTAGTACAGCTGCAATATTTATGTTGCTTGCTTGGTATCCAAGACGTCCGCTCCAACAGCGAGAGGCTGGAGAACAGGCTTTTATTTCCTGGAGGTGCTGAGAGACGTTTATAATCTGAAGCTTTAGAGGGAAAGGAACTACCACCGTCAGGAATCGGTCTGCGGTGTGTGGAGGTCAGCAAAGGTAGTCACAGAAAACAGCCCAGGCTTGAACCGAGCGTGGCCGCAAACCTGCCACGTGCATTAGCCTTTACCTGAATGCTGCGGTTACGGGAACCGTAAGCTTTTTGTAGCTTTTCTTTCCTTTGCTGCACGTTCTCTGGGACCGCGTGCAGACCGTGCACACGTGTGAGCTCTGTCCGCCGCGGCCAACTAGAGAAAACCCGATTTCCTCCCCGGGTTCCAGGGCGAAGATGTGAACCGCTCTTTTCTCCCCGATTCCCCCAGCACGTAAGCCTCAGACCTTGTTGCAGCAGTGAAGTGCTCACAGAGGTGACCCGGGGCTGCCGTGCCCTGCCAGCTCTCTGAGCAGCGCTGGAAACAACTGCAGTGACTCGTGACGAAACACGGATCACTTGCTCCTGAGGACAGAGAGTGCTGCAAGGGAACAACCTCAGGGCTGAGGCAGGATTCCTGCGGGAAGTGAGTTACAAAGATTGCACTCGATAAGAGGGTGTTTTCCAGGAAAGTGTTAGTTTACAATTTTGCATTTCATTCTATCTTTTTGGACACCCCATTCCCAAACTGATTGATGCAGGAGAAGAACTAAAGCAGAGCAGCAGTGTCAGAGTTTTGACAAAGGCTCCTCTCGATAATTTGTAGAAAGCTGGTGATGATAAATTGAAGCAAAAAAATTGCTGAACCCTAAGTATAGTGTTACTCAGGCACCAAGGAGCACTGTGGTTTTCGGTCTCCTTTCAGAAGCATCGTGCGTCGATGGATTTTGGAGCAAGTTGGGGAAGGAAGATCGATGACTTGCGCAAAGATGGCAAGTCTATTTCTTGACTTGATACTACAGATATGAATGTAATACCCCCTCCCCCCTGACCCCCATCCTGCAGTATAAATATGAAAGTACTTTTTTATCTCAAAGTTATATTAACCTGGCAAAGACGACAAAAGCTTTCACTGAAGCTCTCCCAGAGATAGCACTGTTTTGGCATGAAGTTCTCAGAAAGTGATGTCATCCTGAATTTATATGCCAGAGTTTTCCCTTTCTTCTTCAGATTTGTAGCAATGTCAAAGTTCTTCTCTAGAGCAGATCTGTTTTTAATATTTTATATTTACGTTTTTCATTTCGGGGCTGGCTGAAACATCTTTTGGTTTCAACCTTGCAGATGCTTACACGCATGTAAAGCCCTAAACTCTTGAATAGTCTCTTGAAGAACTCAGGGTTTAATAGAGATTACTTCTAAATCTACATAGGCCTAATTTTTTTTTTTAAAGATCAAGATTACAGAAATCCGTGTAGCTCCACTGAGTCAGTGACGATGCATCTCTTCTTATGAGCACGAGATCTAAGGTCAGGTATTTTAACTTTATCATAAAGAAAGTTTCTGACAAAGGTCTAACAGATTTCCCTTCACGGTTGGGAAAACAGCAAGAAGGTGTTACTTATCATTTAAAATTTCATGTAGTCTTGAGGGGAAGATAAACACAAGGCTCCCTGGTTGCTGTAAGCTGCAAGGCAGGTCTGCTATGAGCACAGGGGTGGCTTTGGCGGGTCAGAAAGCAGCTCCACCTGGGCAGTCCTCACAGGCGAGCGCGTGCGGCGAAGGACCACCCTGTACACCACATTGCTATTAAATGCCCTTAAGAGCTGTGCTGTTCCCTGCCTGCTCTCCCCCTGTAAAGCAAAGGCAGGGCTACGTGGCTGCGTGCTATTGCCAAGCCCTGCCGCCTGGGTCCTTCGTGATGCCAATTTGGGTCAGTCTCAGCCATCGGGCAGCCGGTTTTCATGAGAGATGTAAAAAAAAGAGACCTCTCCGAGACCACTTGCTCAGGCACACGGGGCTGCGATGGCCAGAAGGTATTTGCATGAGGAAGGGGAGGCGGGAGGGATTGATGGGCAGGGTTGGTTTTGTAAGCCTTGGGAAGTGGCCTTAAAATAGCCCCTGCTTATTTCTTAGGAGCTGTAATTGCCTCCGCTCTGACCCAGCGCTGTTTCTGTGCCCCTTCCCACAGGGAAGACCTCCCTTTGCCAAAAAAGAGGTCTGGTCAGCCGATCCCAGCTGCGGTGGCCTTGGCTGGACCTGCCAAACCTCATGCATTTACATAAAGCCCCAGGGCTGCTCCTGGGACGTGCAACACCCAAGGGCCAGCCACGGCCCAGCAGGACTGTGGGGCCGTGCACGGGGTTCCGACTGCATCCGTGTCCTGTGGGGTGGTACCCGCCGGGAGAGGACCACAGTTTGCCATAGCCTTTTTCTGATCCCACTTGACCCCCAGAAGAAGACAGGAGGCTTGCGGAGATGTGCAGGGTTCAGATCCACACCTCCCTGTGCAGCAAGCAGCAACCCCAGCTCCTCACACTTCTTGGGATGCAGTTTCTGCTGGCCCCTAGGGGCTCGCCCATGGGAGAAAATAACTGGGCTCACAATAACCAGTGAGACTAAACCAGGGTGGGATCCAGGCAACTTTGGACAATCTTGGTCACGGTTGTGTTGTGCCATGAACCCTCATCTCTTTTCTGCAGAAACACTCCGAAGACAGTGGGGTATTTTTCTTTTTTCTTCTTTGGGTTGCCGAAGAGTCATATTTTAAAGTTCGGAATACTTGTCAGCATCCTAGCACGGCCCCCAGAGCTGATGATGCAAATATGACAAGAAGCGAGGTCAGATTACAAATGAGGCCACTTCAAAACCTCTCCTGGAAAACTGGAGGTTTGAAGAAAGAGATGAAATATGCTGAGGAAAAAAAACCCCACCCCCCCAACAAACTGCTTCATAATCTGCTTGAAAGTGAGAATAAAATACGCTCTGTCAGGAGGGATCTTCTTCAAGGATCTCCTCCTTGCTTTTGACAGGAGAGCGGCACATATCCTGCCCGCATGCATTCTCACGCATGCCTATCGCTTTCCGTGGTCACCAGTGGAGTCAACCGATGACCTCCAAAGCCACAGAGCACAAGCCACATCTCTCAAAGCCAAACTCTACACCCAGAATCTGCAGCAAAGAGTCCCGTGGCTGCATGGGCTTGCGAAAGCACTTAGGGTTTAGCAGTAGGCACACGAGGGCTTCCCAACCTGGGTCCTGGGTGGGTCTTACAGGATGGCCTAGAGATCACCAGCAAGTCTGAACATGAGGGTAGGAAACTGCTATGCTAACAGTAGCCGCCTGTGTGCCCGTGTAAGGCTGGTCTTACCAGAGATTTGTTGAATTTCATCTGCCATTTTACTGCTGGGCTGTTCCCAAGATCCTTCTGCGGCGCCTTGCACAGGCATTTGTTTCTGCACCACCAGCAACTTCCCTACCTCATTAATGTCCCCTTCTCTGCTCCTAGCACGAACACGCCGCTGCAAGGAAGAAATGAGCCACCTTTGCTGGCCAAAGCTGGATCACCTGGCTCTACTGAGGGCTACCCACGGTGACTGGAGGTTACCTGCAGGATAAACGCAGTGGATGGATGGGTCAGGGTCGCACGCGGGTGTGCACGCACATCTCCAGCTGCTGGGGACGGGCAGCAGGACAGCAGCCTTGCAGGACGCGGGGTAACTCTGTGCAGACCCTGCCATGCCAGCTTGGGCAATGCAATCAGGCCGGCCAGGGACAGAAGAGGACAGGGAAAAGTAAACACGGTGTAATGGAAACAGCATGGGAGGGCAAAGTGCTCCTCCAAGCCCTCATCTGAAAACCACGTTCGTGAGGACGACCATGCAGGAAAAACCCTTGCATTACGAAGCCGTTAGTCACTGCGTGTTTGCAGACCTTTGGTTCCTGCTGCTGAAGCTCCTCAGAGGGGACCCGCAGGCGGTTCACCTGACGGCTTCACCCAGAGGCTGCGCAACCGGCTTGAGCTCCTAGGATTCATGTTTTCACTGATCAATATATGATGAGCCAACCATCTGTGGCTCGGCTGCACTCCCCAGCGAGGAAAGGGGCACCGCTCGCCTTCCCGCAGCACCCGGGGTGTGCCTCCGTCCCTGGAGAGACCCACCGGTGCAAGTGAAGTAGCCCGCTCAGCCTTCCCTTCTCCGCAGCAATAACAGAAAAAAAGGTCCCAGAGCCAAAATTGTCAAATTTCATCTGGCTCCGAGATTGAATTTCATCTCATCTCCAAAGCAATAACAAAACATCATCTTTATGAAAAGTTGTCAAGAATCTAATTGTTTTGCAAACACTACAGATACCTCTTCCATTTCAAGGAACAAGTGGGGTTGCTTTTGGTTTTGGAAGAATTGAGTAAGCATGAAGATTTCCAAACTTGCTCAGATACAAAACACTATTGTTATATAGTACAGTGAAACAGCTGTGGTTTATAAGTAACATTAATGTGAAACTTTAACTTAAAAAAAACCCCAACCCTAAAAAAAGTTAAAGGAACAGAAAACATTTCATCCATACTAATGTGAGGTTTTAAACATATAGGCTTTTAAGTGAATTGGCCATAACCACAACAATATTTTGGGTCTGACCAGAGCATATATTGTATGCAGATGTTAATTTGGCATTTGCATGCATACGCAAAGAAAAAAAAAATCTTTTCTACATGTTTTTTTCTTGAGTGCATTGCGATCTGGAGTCACTTTAGCTTTACAAACTGATTATAAACACTAATTACCTGAAAACATGCTGTTTGGCTTAATACGTGGCCTGTAGACTTAGGTTCTGCTTTATAAAAAGGCAAAATTTAGCCAGCGTGTTCACCCCTCTCTCTATATATAGATACACACATTTATAAAAGCAGAATGTGCTGATTTGTACAAAACCCAAATTCCTCTGTTAACCTCCTCCCTCCCGTTTGCAAACATCATGTGTCAGGTGAGGCTATAATATTTCGGGAGAGGGAGTTTAGGTGGCCCTACGTGCTTCCTCTGGCTGCAGAGGTGCCTGCTGCATCGGAGGCGCCTGGCTGGACCTCAGCTGGGCTGGGCCGTGGGGCCAGGCGTGACCTGTGCCCCACGCGTCCTCCTAGCCATCCCAGGTCCGTGGGACGAGAGCGTCGGCGCTCCGCCTGCACGCGGGGCACCCCTGCGTTAAAGGCTGCTCAGCTAATCACACGGAGAAAACGTCGATCTCTGTAAATACAGCCATCAGCAGAGCTGGTGGATTCTGAAAGGAGGTACCAAAACCAGGTAAAATAGAGTTTCCCACCTGATTTTCCAGTGATGGTTTCAGAGGTGTTTTTAAGGTGAATTATTCTGAGAAGATAGATTAGCCAGGGGAGCAAACTCTGCGTGGGAGAAGGCAGAGCCCACAGATGGGACTCGGCTGTCCCGGTCTTACGGCCCTCGGGAGGCTGCAGAGAGGACGTCGAGCACCTGCAGCTCCGGGGCGCTGCTTCAGCCATATCGGTATCTCCTTGGCCCGAAACAAGGAGTACTGGGGCCAGACCTTCCCCAAAACGCTGTCACCCCCTCTTTCCCATTCTCTCTGCGCCACACGCTGAGGTGGGACGGAGCTCATGATGGCCGCCTTCTCCGACAGCTCTCTGCTGTCCCACCGACACCGCTTCCACCCATCCCGAGGATGCGAAGACAGCGGATGGGATAAAACACTTATTGTTCTGTGCTCCGAAAGAAATACCATTTGTGGAGCGCACTGCTGCTCGGGATGGTGGTCTTCGACCTTGGGAAATGTGGAATGAATTAAACAGTGGTAGCCGGTTTCAGGGTAAAACGAAGAAAAATTAAAAGAAGCAACATTAGGGAAAAAAAAAGCCTTATTCTTCTAACTGAATCTTATCTTTGCACTGGCTTTAATACCTAATTAAAGCAAGCCATAAGTTCAGCTGGCTGTTTCAGGATTTACCTCTGCTGTCTCTTTCCCAAAGCTGAGTCCTCATCTTAGCTTTAGCTTTTGCCATCCAAAAATATCCTCCCCCCCCCAGCAGCTGATAGCTGGTGAGCGAGCGAGTCTATTTGCAGTGTCTCTTCATTTAAGACAGCTATTCTGTCCTGGTTTTGGCTGGGATAGAGTTAATTTTCTTCCTAGTAGCTGGTACCGCGCTGTGTTTTGGATTTAGTATGAGAACAATGTTGATAACACACCGATGTTTTAGTTGTTGCTGAGCAGTGCTTACACTAGTCAAGGACTTTTCAGCTCCTCATGCCCCGCCAGCGAGAAGCTGGGAGGGGGCACAGCCGGGACAGCTGACCCAAACTGGCCAAGGGGATATTCCATACCGTACAACGTCATGCTCAGTACGTAAACTGGGGGGAGTTGGACGGGGGGCGGCAACCGCTGCTCAAGAACTGGGTGGGCATCGGTCAGCGCGTGGTGAGCCATTGCATTGTGCGTCAGTTGCTTTGTATATTATTATTATTATTATTATTATTATTATTATTATTATTTCTTCCCTTCCTTTTCTGTCCTATTAAACTGTCTTTATCTCAACCCATGAATTTTACTCTTTTTTTTTTCCCCCCCTCAACTCTCTCCCCCATCCCACTGGCAGGGGGGGCAGTGAGCGAACGGCTGCGTGGTGTTCAGCTGCCTGCCGGGTTAAACCACAACATATTCCTACATTAAGAAAATTACAAAATTGCACGATAACGTGAAAAACTTCATTGGCTTAGGAGAACAACTTGGGGAGCTCTGTCCCCACATAGCGGGCCTGGGACCTACACGTCGCTGTAGAGAGAGGAGCTGGCCGTGCTGGGGCTGGCGATGCTGAGCTCCCCTGGCAGGAGGCAGCCAGGCTGGTGGCAGGCAGAGGCAAACCTTTGTAGGTGCCTTCGGAGGACTTTATAGCACAGACACCCAAACCCCTGGGAGGACAGGAGCTGTACGGTTCTGCCGCCAGCTAATCAGAAGAGATGAAGCGGATGGCTGAAGCTTTTGCGGCTGTGCATCCTCCGGTGCCGCTTTATTAACAGAGCTATGCTTTGCAGTTAGGGCTGCGGTCTCAAAGGGGAGGGAAAATACAGATCTCGGCAGGAGAGACCCGCCGTGCTGCTCCCGACACCTACCATCAGGGCTCAGCCTCCATACATTCGTCGCAGCCCCGACCCAGCCCGCTGCCGAGCCAGCGGGCGGGTTCCCAGGTGAGCTCAGAGGGCTGTGGAACAAGCGCTGCTTAACTCTTCACTGAATCTTCTCCCCATTCATTTTCCGAGTTGAATTCCCGGGGGGGGGGGGCTCAGGCTGTTTACGCCTGCGGCAAAGGTGGGCTAAGGCGCTCCCGGCACAGAGCACGCCGGGGAGGGTTTGGAGGTACCACGAGCGCCCGTCGGGCTCGCTTGCCATCACCTTGAAAGCATGAAAGGCATTTTCGGTTGTTTCGAATTTTCATCTTCCGAGTATTTTTCTTGTTAGCTCATGCTCGGCTTTCATTCATCTACAGGGAATAGCGCCGCAGTAACATGATACATAGCAAATATCACCATTTAAATAGAACCAATCCATTGTGAATGAAGACTTCTGCGAAGAATGGGAAAATAGAGCTAAAGGGCTGCTAAGTAAACTCTTTTACGTGTGACATTATGCAGGCAATGGTTTTGGAGTGTAAAAGATATTTTTCATTATATCAGTGTTATTAATTCCATCAGCTTGAACCGGATTGGTACGTGAAATGGCTGTGTGTTTCCCAGGTTAATAAATCTGCATAGGTTTATTGTTCGGAATAAACCCTATTTTCCTCAGCAAATAACCATGATCATTTGGGGTTACAACCATTCCTCAGGAAATGCTTTATAACTAACATTTTTATTGGTATCACAGGAAATTCATATGCCAAATAACATGGGACTATAACTTTTATCTGACTTTAAAACAAAATCTGTTATCTTTTATGGCCAGTTTCATATAGTCCCACTATCAGTTTCCATAAAATTCAACAAGCATTCCTTATTCAGCCTGGAAAATCAATAACAGAGTTGGTTGAAAAGTGAAAATGTCTTTTTTGCAAACATTTTTGAAATTTCTGAGTTGTTTCCATTTGAAAGCGTTTGCAACCGGTTGGTTCCTGGCAGAGAAAAAACCCCCTCTAATGCTCTTGGTAATGTTTTCTGTTATACTTCTTTAAAACGTGAAGGACGTACGTTTCTGAGGACGAGACGAACGTTTTTCACAATATCATCAACTTTAATGGGCGACTCTGTTTCCGTGAAAGGTTTATTCTCCATGTTAAAACCTCGAGTCAAAACCATTTTCGCCAGCGGTCATGTTCCAGACTGAACCCATAAAACCCCACTTAATTATCACATCAGTTCATTAAATTGGTCCCCATTGATTAGATGCTGATGGATCAATAACACTACTGACCATAAAAAGGAGCTGTAATCGCCAGGTAGAGGGGTTTTGTGGTGGGCTTCAGCCTCTACCCTCTTCCGGCGCAGGTTTCCAGAAGTATTGCTTTTTTGGGGTATTTTTGCAAAGTAATAATTCCCTTTCGCCTGCCGATGCCGTGGGTTCGAGCCGGAGGAGCGGCACGGCAAAAATGGCAAGATTTACCACCTGGCTTAAAATTCATAGGTGAGTCGTATTTTCTCCCTATCTTTTCTCTTAAAGCCCCGGTCTTTGGGACAGAGACAGCCTAATATCACGTTCCCATACAGCACCAACCACCGCAGGGATCTCGGTCTGATTTGGAGTCATTTACGCACCTGCATTAGACAATCATTCATTAAACCACAACATAAATAAAGTCGCAGCAGAGCTGGGGAGAGCCCGTGACCTCATTAAGGCCACGGAAGTTTCTGCCGTTGACCTCCGTGAAGCCAGGATTTTACCCAGCGGTCTGGTTTCTTAAAGTCTTCGGTCAGGATCGGATACAATGGACGATTAAAAGAAAAGAATTACAAAATTTTAGTTTTAGTTTGGCAGTGCTGTTGCAGGACCTACTGCAATTATCTTGCCGTGCCTTTGCACAGCCAGAGCCTGGGCCAGCGCCCGGCGGAGTGAATGGAGATGTCCCCTCGGGATGCGGGTGAGGGATTTAAGCTTCGCGTTTGTTTTTTCAGGCAGCGTTTCAGTAAGCGCTTTACAAAATAAGGCTTTGGGGGAGACACCCACAAACCTCCCATCGCCAGTGAAAAGTCATCTCCGTGTTTGAATGGGAGGGCAGCTCCTCTCAAACCATGAGACACCAGCGATGCTATGGGGAGAGGCTTTCTCAAAAAGGGGTGGCATACTTAGCAGGGAAAAAAAAAAAAAAGAACTGCCTATTGATGGAAATCAGGTTTATTTGTAGGAAAGATTAATACTTAATACAGTTTATCCTCAAAAGGTCACTATAACCTCGTGAACATCCTGCAAATCTTCTGACTCATTGCTGAATTGCATCTACTGTAAATGATGTTTTAAATATTTCGCGGAAAGTATTATGCCTCTTACATAGAGAGACGAGTTGGTTTTTTTTTCAATTGTAAAACCACCCCATTTCTTCAGCCAGGAATATGATTTACAGAGTGAAAAAGTGAAACCCATGATATATGTGAAATAGGTAATTGATAAATCATAAAACGGGTTGAGTAGAAGATGGAAAAATACTTAAGCTGGATGAATTCTACTGAATTAAACCAGGCTATTAAATTGCCTAGCATCCTGCTTAATAAAACTGATATGCTGTTTTATGCTGGACATTTGCGATGGTAGATGGCTTCCCAGAGCAGAATGCATTTCATCTGCTGGAGAATCTGACGCGAGGCAAAATTAAAATTTTGATCTAAGGTCTGCAGGCTTTCACGAAGATAGGTACTGAAATGCTGAATCCTCTGCCTGCAGATAAATGAAGTATCCAAAGCTCCATGCCTGCTACCAGGTGTCTTGTCTGGGCACAGAGCCCCGCGCTATAGGTGATGCTGCCCTTTAGGACAAGGGGCCGTATAGAGCAGTCACAGCCTGCGCTTTTCACCCCACCGGTTGCACTCAGGCTCTCTTGGACACACGCAAAAATGACAGGGCAATTAAGGCAGAAAAGGAGAGGCTGTTGTTTCTGGGGAAATTACACAACGGAGCCCCATCCACGGGAAAAAAAATAGCTGCCTTCACGAAAGACCAAAAGGGAACCGCTGCACTGCGACTGCTCGAGCCGTGGCTAGCTGCCCTCCTGAAAGGAGAGGGAGGACGCATTGGGTCCCCAGAGCCCCCCTGGCTGCAGCTGAGCCGTCCCAGCTGCAGGCTGGCACGCTCTGAGAACCCGGGGAACTGAGGGAGGGACAGACGGCGTGTGAAACGGGAGCCCTTGTGCCTCCCTGCTAATTCGGGCATCTGGGTGGCTTGCACTGGAGGATGCCAGGGGCTGCCTCGGCCCTGGCGCCGGGGACACCCCCTCCGTGGAAGGGCTGCCTCCGCCCAGCCGGCTGCCCTCCCCTTTGCAGGAGAGCAGGGGCACCGCGGGGCGGCTGGCGGAGGGAGCGAGTTATCCGGGTTAAGAGCAAGGATGCAGAGGACGAGGCGGCAGGAGGAACCGCAGGAGATGTGGCTGCTTCTGCAGCAGATCCAAAGGGACTTTCTGCAGCTGTGCTCCCCGCTCCTGCAGCGGGGTGCAGCTGGGATGGGATCCCCCGCACCCCAATAACCTCGGTGCTGCGGTGCACGCAGGATGGCCCTGTGCGAGGTGGGCTCGGGTCGGATACTGATGTAATAGCTCCACTATTTCAGACAGCCAAAAGGTGCCCACCAAACCCAGTTATTCCACGGCAGTGTGCGACCCAAAGCCCACCGCTGCTGCTGGTGGTGAACTCGGGGGGGCTGAGCCCCCATCCCACCCATCTCATCTATCCATGACTGGTTCTTCTCCGCTTCACAGCGGTGGCAATCAAGGAAGATTGGGCAGATGCAGTGAATGAGCAGAGAGCGAGGATGTGATGCCGATGATCGCGTTTTGCGTAAGGAGCAAATAACTTCGCAGCTAACCAGTCAAGGAGTTCCAGCTAACCTCTTTCTTATCATCAGCTGGGAAATTTGCTGGCATATAATCGGCAGCCCGGATTAACATGCCCAGCTGCTTGTGGAAGAGGTCCACCCATGAAAGCTGGCAAAGGGGACAACTGATTTCCAGTTGAATTAACTGGTATAATCTTAGACTGATATATTTTTCATAATTTTTGGTATGGATTGGTATAAGCATTATCAGTATTAGCCTAAACCGGTGCAGCTACTACCTATTTAAATCCCACTTCGAAGGGAAAACATTGGCGCATACCCAGAAAAGTAGAGAAATGCCTCATAAAGCTCCCCGAGTGCAGGTATTGTCTAAGGAGCAAAATTTCTCCAGCAGGATGGACAACGTGAGCTGGAGTGTAAGACGTGGTACCCACCACCCGCCAGCCCGGCTTCAAATTCCCGACAGGCGCGTAACGAACATTGGAGGTAATTAAAGCTTTCCTGCCTGTTCTCAGTTGATGTCTAGAGAGAAGCCGCGTCACAGAGACGCTCAGCACCTGGAAGGAGCCAGATAACCTGATAATTTGTTAAAAGACCCTTTAAACCAACACCCGGCAGCTTCATGGGAAATGCTAATAACAACTGTTGGTACAGACACGCTGGTTCGTTATCTCCGCGGGGTTAAATTACCCCATTCATTCACGCTTCAGAGGACAATGAGCCTGGCTGGCAGCCCCAGAGTAATCCTCTGACCCAGCCCTACCTGCAGTGACACCGGGGCGAAGGAGGACTTTTAGGAGGGTATCGGTTTCCACAGTAAACTTTCCCAGCGGCCGGGAGCTGAGGAATTGCACTTCTGCCTGGGTGGGGAGCAAAGCAGCTTCACGCATCGCTTCAGCAGGCAGCTGGAAGAGCTCCAAGCCCCCCAGCAGCGCCTGGGTTGACCCGGGGTTGAGACGGGGCACCAGCACCGGCGTTTCGTGGTGCCAGAGTTAACCTGCAAATCATCGCAAAAACTGTTTCGCGACAGTTTTGCTGCGCTTCCATTACAAATCCCACCCGGGGCCGTAAAAGCAAAGCTGGCTGCGTCGCACCAGGCGAGGTCGGAGAGGAGATGTGCGGTCCCACGGGACTAGGTAGGCTGATGGCCGCCCGTGGCAGCCCGGCTGGACTTTTCTTCTGCATTTGTGTAGCAAAAGAGACTGGCCTGACCCTGGGGGGGGGGGTTTCTCACACGCTCTCAGCCTCATCTGCCGTGGTAACGCCCAGAGAAAGGGTTAGTTGGACCAGGGGTGGGAGATGTGGAAAACGCAAGCTCAGACCCGTGTGGGATGGCTGCTGGCAGCGTTGTGTTTGCTTTCCTCAAAGCAGGCATGACTTTTACTCTTTTTTATCTCAGCCATTGTCTCTCCCCATTGTCCAAACATATTTCTTACCAGCTGGTAATTTATTAAGTGTGTGCTGTAACACCCAGCTGTATCCCATGCCACTGTAAACTGACTTAAATAAACTCTGCTCGCTCAGGACGGAGCAACCGGCCAACTTGTAATCAGTGCAGGCACTGAAGAGGAGAAAACAGCAAAGAGAGGACCACGTTCAGAAACGCACTTGAGGAGCAAACACCACCAAAATCAGCACTGACCTTAGTAGACCTTGACTATTCCCCGGACAAAACAGCTGGCCATCTAACAAGAGCAGGGTTTAACAAGGGCACGCGGGAGGAGCAAGAAGGGATTGGGAGCGATTTGCAGATGATGTATCGGCCAAGGCCCTTACTCTAAAGAGAAGAGCCGTCTCCCGCATGGTTATTAACAGATGCATTCTTACTACATCCGAATAGCTGTTGGATGGAAAAGGAAGATCCCTAAGTGCCCCCGGTCCTGCAGGAAGCATGCGTCCAGCTCGGGCACCTGAGCAGGAGAACACGGGGTTTCTGGAGGCTTCCCTTGCAACAGGAGAAAACAACTACGCTTGGACATAGTTTGTTTGTTTTTTGTTTGTTTTTTTTTTTTTCCCCCCACTGAAATTAATTTCATTTACAAATGGAGTTTTAGAAGAAAAGAGAAACTATTCACACTTTCAGGTCAAATTCAGCTATTGATTTCAGCTAGAAAAAAGCACGGATCTTTCTATTTTTTTTTTTTGGAAAATGTCAAAATATTTCACTTCAGACTTGCTAAAACATTTGACATTTCCCAAGCAAAACCTTTAAGCCCTTTGTTTCCAAACAGCATTTGTTTATTTCTAAATTGACCTAAATTAAAGAACAAAAGAGTTAAATAACTCAGCAAAGCAAAACAAAGTACTTCAGATTTGAATCAAAGATGATGTTTCAGGTTGACCCCACATGACATGTTTGGGGTTTTATATTTTTCCCCCAAAAGCTGAGATTCAACATACGCTGGGTTTTTTTTTGTCTGGTTTGGCCAGGGAGCCAAAAAATCCGTCATCAGCTCAGCTTGATGAGGAGCTCTTCCGCAGACTCCCTGGTGGGAAGAGATCCCTGCTGCTCCTTCCTCGGGATGGGCATGTTGAAGAGCGAGAGGAGCCCTCTTGGCCGACGGGACAACGCAGTTGTCCTCGTGCAGGATGGAGAGCAGGGAGACTTGTGGCCACCGGACCCAGCTGCTGAGAACATCTGCCAGCATCTCCGGGCTGATTTCTGCAGCTTTGACTGGTTTATAAAGCTTCAAGTGAGGCTCGTGTCCCTGTGCCATCCGAGCATGGCTACTTTTAATTCAGTATTTAACGTGAGTTCAAGTTAACTTCACGTCAGCTTGCAGCCCATGACATGGCAGACACGCGTGTGCGTCCATCAGCGGCATTACACCATCATTAGCAGAGGTTTGGGTAAATACACTACCCAAGTATTCGATTACTGACTCACTTTCATGCTTCGCTTTTGGTTGTTATAATGTCAAACTTCAAATGCTTGCTTTATTTTTTCTGCCTGGGCAGGCAGTTCATTTAATGTCATAAAACAAAAAAGGCCACATTGATGACATATTTCGACTTTTTTTTCCTGCCGCTGTTTTTTTTTTTTCCTTTAGCTGTGCTTGACAAATGAACAGAAATATGGGGATGAAAGAGAAGAACAGAGTGAGGGAGAGATAGAATAGAAAACAATAATAGTTTTAAGTATAACAAATTGAATAAATATCATAAGGAAATAATCAAAACTAATGTCCCTTGTTCCAGATGCTGAAATGTTTTGTAAATCGCATTTGAAGAGAAAGGTATCTTGGCTTTATTTTCCTTCTTTTTGATGCTGTGACTTCCTCAGCTGGGGTTATCATTTGCAGAGACGGATTTCGGGGTGGAAAATCCCGTGGGTTCAGAAAGCCAGGGTGCAGTTCCTGACGCTGTAGTCCTACTTCGGGACGCTATCGCCTGTCCCGACCCCGTTTTGCTGGGCACGGCCACACCAGGTGAGCTTCCTGGGTTCACTCCGTAAAAGCCCCTGGAGAGAGGGGATGCTGCGCCGCCCCTATCGCACAGAAGCGCGGCAGCTGCTGATGGGCGTTTCACTCAAGAAAAAGGGAAGATTTAGCAGTTCTCACTGAAAGGCCCCCTTGGAAACCCAGATTTGCTCGGGGGGGGGTGTGTGTGTGTGTGTGTGTGTGTGTTTTTCTCACCCGTTTGCCCTGTCCTACCAGGAGACCTTGGGCAGCGCGGCCTGGGCTGGCGATCTTGACGAGCGTTTTGGGGGGCATCGTTAGCAGCGGCATGAGCAATAACCTGCGGGCTGCAGGGAGCTGCTTGGGCACCCTCCTGAGGAAAGCCATCCGTCCCCGCCGCTGCGGGGGTCAGTCCCCGCAGCAAACCTGCTGCAAGCCTGCGAGAGAGCAACCAGGAGTGCTAATTGGATTGTATCAAAACTGCATATTTCATAAACATTACATCATTTCCTTGCTGCTTTCAGCAGACTGATTCAACAAATGTTTTCTATTTTACTCCAGGATTCAAACATGAGATGGGCTCAGAACTTGGCAGTAATTTACTTGCAGCTTAAATTTATGACATATACGAACATTTATATTCATTTAAAATGAAAGGCAGAGCTGCACAAACATTTTTCATCCATTTTTTACTATATGTGCTGGTTTTACCTTCTGTAGAAATTATTATATGTCTAGTTATATAGCCAAGGGAAAAAGAGAAAAAAAAATAAGTTCTTATACTTCAGGGGAAAATGTGTACAATTAATATCAGTTTACACATCTGTAATAACATAAAATATATACACCCGAGGTTATGTGTCATGACATAAATCATAAAAGGGTCATAAAGAGTTATTTAAGAACCTTGTAACAGATTTTATTAAATAACATTATCAAATATTAAAGCTTTGTGTGAATAAGTGCTGTAGAAGGGCTGCACAAGCTTCCTTTGCCCAGTATATAGCTGTAAACAAATTTTTCCCAATAAAGACTAGAAAGCTGGACCAGATTCTTGGCTAGCTTCAGCCAAGAGCGATCGTCTGGCTCTAGCAGGGCTACCCCAGTTGATCCAAGCTGCGGATTAGCCTTTTTGTGCAAAACCCCCCACGGTCTGAAAGAGGCGATGGTAAAGGGACGGTTTGTCCCAAGCAGTGTCAAGAGCTCTGGGATTAAAAAGCAGGAGGAGAACCCCTCTGCTTGCACGGGTACTTTGGGAAGTCCCATCACCTTCCAAGGCTTGCTACCTTCCCAGCATGGTCTTCCCAGCCCCTCGAACCTGGGGCAGATGCCTGGGCTGCTCTCCTCCACACCCGTCTCCGTTCCTAAGGCACCAGACCTTAAAATCAGGGTATTACTTTCACAGTAAAAAATATTGGAAGTGCTCTCGGAGATCCCCACGTTTGCCTAAAGGTTTATTTCCCTTTTCCTCCCTTTCAGGACTGTACGCTTGGTGTATAATACTTGAGAAAGTTGGCTTTCTGAAGTAGAGGGGTAGGAAATATAGCGCCCATAAAGTTTTATATCCTTTCTCTAATAGATATTTAAAAAAATAATAATTTCTCTGCATAACGTATTTTTCTTTGCAAACGTGGAGTACCTGAGACTGTGGTAGGGTATAAAGATTTTATTGGTGCCCATTTGGGATGGCGCAAGAAAACTCTCTCTCTCTCCTTGTAAAAGTTTTAATAAAATAAAATTATGGAGCATTTAGGAGAAAATTAATATCTAATTTTGGTGAAATACCAGAATACTGCCAAGCCCGCTCAGCCCCTCAATAAATAAAGGAGCAAGCAGAGGAATAAATGAATTTAGCCAGGCCAGCTTCCCAGCCTCCCCGCTGCCTGGCAGGGACCGAAACGCCAGCCCTACCTCAACCCTCTCATCAGCCACCTGGAAAAGCCACGGCAGGGATGGAGACCGGGACTTGCCGGTGCCGCGAAGCCCGCCTGCCCCTCTCCCCCTTCCCAGGTACCGCGTGGGTGGGACCACCCGTGTGCCAGCTAGCCGGGGACCGGCACACCCCCAGGCGCTGTGCTGCACGGTTGTCCACCCAGCTGCAGGTATCTCCTGCTGCCTGCTCCCTCTCGGAGTCCTGGAGGAAGACCAGCATCTCCCTAGGGTGACCCAAGCTACGGTAAGATCAGAGGACCTGTCCTGTGGAGGCACTTTTCTTTCCCATGCTAGGTCAGACCAAACACTTCGCTTTGAGATGGCTGCCAAAGCTAGGTGAGATCGGTATGATCATGGGAACCAACAGCTAGAATTTCAGCCATAGGCAGGAAAAGGTAGACAGCTGAGGGGACATATCATGTGGTGCAAATCTACCCAGGACAGGAAAATTTTATTGCTGTTTTATAAGACTCTGTTGAGACCTTCTTTAATAGCGAATTCAGGAATTTGGTCATCCACGTGCAAGGAAGCTCAGCTGGAGCTAGAGCCAGCACAGAGAAGAGCTCCAAGGTACCGCAGGGAAAGGAGAGCCTGTCTGTTAGCCAAGAGAAGTGAAAGCCGAGAGCAGATATAACTCCTGTCCACAACCACATCTCAGGGATGGAGGAGATCCAGTGAGGCCAGTGCTGGCTCCAGGCAGGTGGATCTCCACTGGCCTGCAGCTGGAAGAAGGTTCCCAACCATCCACGGAGACGGTCCCAAAAAAGTTTCCCATAGAAGCTGTGGCCATAAAACCTCCTACATTTGTGGTTTTTTGGAGGTTATGGAAGGCGTAACACCACGTGGGAGTCTCCAGCGCGAAGACGCTATCACCGTCCTGTGCTCTTGTGTGCTACTTGAGACAGCAGAAGTTTGGAGGGTGGAAATACGCTCTCCTGAGCACTCCCCTTTGGTCCTCCACTCCTCCACCCCGATCCCCTTCAGCCATGCAAGGCTAGGGAAAAAGCTAGTCCTTGCTGGGTATCCCTCCTGTTTTCCATAAAAATATGTTTCGGTTTGGTAAATATCAGCAATACAGCCATTCGTTATATATATACTGAAAATAACTTGCTTGTGTTATTATATCAAAGTCATTAGGCATCGCATTCAATACTCATACTATATTAATTCCATATAAACGAGGGGGTTAGTAAAAGTGGTCTGACTTAAACAAAATAAAATGGGCTGACTTCGAAGATATTGGTTGCAGATAATACAAGATTTTTTTGATTAAAGTGTATAAGAATTTGAATAAGAATGCATTGTTTGGAATATATTTCCATTGGTCTCCAAAAGAATTCTTACTTGCAGATATATGTGGTTTGCGTTAACAGGCGAAGGATTAAAAAAATACGTCGGTTTGGGCTAATTCTTGTAATTATATATTTTTGGTAAATGTAAATTGATTTGGTATAATAGGTCTGATTGGAAAATTACCTGTTTGAGATGGGAAAATAAAAGAGACTGTTGGACAAGAGTTTGAAAAAATGTTGGGTTTCAGTAGGATGCTTTGCTCTGAATGAAAGTCTGTTTCAATAAAAATGTTGATTTGAAAATTGTGGTTTTTAGTAGGATGGTATTTGATCCATTAAAACTGTATTGGTTTCATTCTTTATGTTTGCCTTTCGTTGAAATATATCGGTACGAAGCATGAAATAAGCATGTGTCAGGCATTACTCAGAATAAATAAGGGGGAAAAAAAAAAGAATGGCAAAGCAGCAGCAGCTATAATTGTGAAAGCAAGCCTAAATAACCCAAAGTGATTTCACGTCACGTGGCCCTCACTCTGGAAAAAGGCAGAGCTGCGCGCAGAAGGCAAAGCCCCGGCGTGACGGGCAGAAGGAACCCAGCCTCTCCCCCGGAGAGGCGGGAGAGCGTGGCCACTGGTGTCACTGGGAGGAGGATCAGGCCCCAGGAATGCAAAGATGGAAAATATCTGCTTTATTAGATCAGCCCATCCAAGGGATTGTTCCGCAGAGGACGGGCAGAATTGCTTTGTCTGGCCCAAATTTGCATATACCAGTGACAGGGATCCTACCGCTTCCCTTGGAGGACTTTTCCACATTCTAATTGATCTGATTGTTAGGAAATTGTTCATAAAATTAAGAATCTTGGAAGTAAATGAGGGAACCCAGGCAGAACTGCTCCACGCAAAGAGCAATAGCCATATGGAACGAGTTAGGCTGGGGAAGGCAACCGAGCAGTATAAATGAGTTCAAGAGACATTCAGATTTATTTCTGGAGAAGGAAAGGGACTGGGAGTATGATGAAGAAAAGCAGGGAGGTGGGTTTAGCAGGCATTTAAAAAAGGAAGGCATGCCTGAAGGGAGGACATTTACAGAGAGAGAACTCGGAGGATGTTTTTCCTAGGACTTCTCGTTTTTATTGATGGGTGGCATGTGAGAAAATCATGCTCCCTTGTTGCACAGAAGGCGAAAGAGGTTCCTTTTTTTCTTGAAAAAGGTTTTATTTCAGGGAAAATTCAGCTGAAGAAATGGGTTATGCTCTCGAGGCATTGCTTCCGCCATGCTCCTCTCTCAGCCTTAACGCATGCTTTGCTGGGGGCGCGCGCTTAAATCCCTGTAATTTCAAGTTAAACACAAGAACCGTGCACTGAGCCTTTACACCTGAGGAGCGTGACACCTCTGGCCATTCCTGGCGGCCAGGAGAGACAGTTCGGTAGACCACTCCAAAGCCAACTCCTGCAGAAGTCCTCCATGTCTGCCCAGCAAACCCAACCCACCGGACCCACCAGCCCAGCTCTGACCAAAGACCATGCTCGTAGAAGAAGTAACGCTTATAAACTAGGGGTTTTAGGTGTTTGGAAACCCCGGATTCAATGCAGGGGTTTCCTGGAGAGGCAAGCCGAGAGGACAGGCCTGACGGCACGCAGGGTGTCACAGCCGGTGGATGCTGGGGCTTGTGGCAGGGCGCAGGCTCCAGGGCGGCGCGAGTCTCAGTCTGAACTAACCAGCCTGCTCCGTTTCAGGGGGCAGGGAAGAGAGAAGAGTGCGGCCCAAGTCGCTCTTGCTGCGGGACGTTGTTGCAGCAAAGCCTGTCCACCTTGCGGGCTTCTGCACCGGCAGAGAGCACGGGTGCTTCGTGCAGCGGGACACACGCACACGCACACAGAATGGGAGTTACGCAGTCCAGGTAAGAAGAGAAAGAATAACCACATCGCACTTACACTGTTAAAATTTCAGACAAATTAAAAAAAAAATAAAAAAAATAAATCCAACAACTATTGCTGCAACCTTTTCCAAGCCTAATGACATAGGTAGGTTATGCACAGCCGGGGGTTAACTTAGGGTTATAAACTCAGGTTATAAATAGACCTGCCTGGTGGAAGTAGAGGCATGTCCATAAGGAGTTACCAAACAAATCACTGCCATTTTCACCCTCGCTGGCAGGCCTGGAAGAAAGGTGTCACCAAAAAAGAGTGGCAGCTCCATGCTGACAAAGGCTTCCTTTCTCTGCTGTCCATCACCAAAGAAAAGCATTTCTGTCACTTGACCCTGCCAGTCACATTAAAAAATGAAAACTTGCCCAGGGGACACACCAAAAATGAGTCCCCCCCTCCTCCGCCTAGAAAATAAATTAGTGTTTGCAAAGAATGGCTTCAGATGGACGAGGCCGGGGCAGAGCTGGCAGGAGCCGCTGGCCTCGCTGGAGCTCTGCCCTTTCGCACGGGGCTGCACTTGGCCTGTCAGGCGTGATTAATTCTGCGACTAATGCAAGGCCACAAATGCACTTTGTCAAACGCTGGGGAAAAGCCCAGGCGGACCAAGCACAGGTTTCCTGTGCGCCAGCCACTGCTGAAGGAACGCTTTTGAGATACCGAGGTCTGAAATTCTGAGTTAGTCCTCGGTAAGCAAGCAGCGAGCCTGGGCAGAAGGAACAAAGGTCTAAGGGGCGCAGAGAATTAACTCCTCGGCTGGGGCGACAGCCGCAGGCTCGCGATAATTTAGCTATTTTACAGTATGCCTTGTTCCCATTAGGACGGGTGGACTCTCTGCAGAATCTGACGTTTTACAGTCTTTCTGTTACGCAGAATCACAAAGTGTCCTAAGCATGACAAGAAGGGGCTGCAGGAGCGAAGAGGCGCACCGCTCGAGCTCCACCTTTGCGTCGGTGTTGACCAGGGGGGACGGCGGTGGCTCTGCGCTCCCTGCAGCGCGCAGGGGCATCTAGCGGCGAGACGCCAGAAGGCAGCAGCCACCGAGTGAGGGTGGCCGGGCTTCCAGAAACCGGGGGGGTTCATCCCTCGACTGCTAACCAGGACCAGCTCTACCCTTCGTCATTCCCGATAGGGCTTAATAACCCGTAAGGTCCGACCAAATGTTTAGCTTCCTTACGCACTCCTCTCCACTGCTGTTAGCAAGCTGTTACCCATTTCCAGTAGGAGCTGTTCTTGCTGTAATTTAAGGTGGTTTCTCCTCTTTCTGTCCGCCACGGAAAACCTATTCCCGTACCTGCCAGGCAGCCCCGTCCCCGCAGGCAGGACGGGTGCATTAGGCTCCTCAGCTGTGCATCAGCACCTCCTGCCTGCTGCTGCCCAGCTGCCAGACAAGCTGCAGCCCCAGCCTGACTTCATTGGGAAGCTGCAGTAAGAAGCGCTGGACCTCGCTCCGCACGGACTTTTCCGTATGTTGAGGGTACCGCTGACCCCGCACCCCGCCACGCACAAACCAGCCTGCGCCCCTTCTCGTTGCCTGCAGTGTCACCTGTCCCTCGCGGTTGTCACTAGCCACCGATTTACACTCGCTGGAAAATCATTTCTGCAGAGTAGAGGTACAGTTTTTTGCCCTGCGCATTAATTAAGCTACCGCAGAAGGAGGGCAAGTGTGATAGAAACCTGGATATCCGTTCCCCAGGCGGATAAGAAATGTTCCCGCCTGCCTTGCCCGTAGTGTTCATTGCAATGTTGGGAAAGCCGTGCCTAGAAATAACCCCTGTGTTTGGAGCGATGAGATTAAAGCCAAACTCCAAGACAAAACCTAGCCTGCTTTCTGCAGCGGTCCCCATGGAGGGGACCTTGTCCCATCCTGAGCCGCGGGCAACTCCCTTAGGGGTGGGCACAGGATGAGTTTCACGATCTCATCATTTTTTGCTGCGAGGCTGGAAGGATAAGTACTCAGGAGCACCGTTTGTAACGGGGCGAAAGGAAAAATCAGCCAAAAATAGCATGCTGAACACTCTTTCGGGACCCTGCGCTTTGGGACCATTAGGCTGTTCCGGGGCGTTTTACTTTCCTACATAAAAACGAGGATGCTCTTCAACACGAACTTATCGTCTAAAATGTTCAACGTTCACTCAGACCACCACCAAATTTTAAAGTCTTACGAAGCCTCGTGTTTCATTTCTTCTGACAAAGGGAGCTGAGGCCAGACCCCGCCTTGCTCTGTTGCTGGCACTGTCCAGAGACGGAGCCGTTTGCTTTACGGGAGAGGTGGTGCAGAAAGGCACTCGTTTCGCAGGGCAGGATCGTGTCTTAAAAAAGCATCAGCCGTCCCTCTTAAAAAAAACCTGGACGGGCTCCACAATACCACACACCCTGTAATTGCTCCTATTTGACTCCAAAACCAAAATGAAACCTGGCACAGGCTCCCGGCCATACTTGATTACATGTGACTATTCCGTATTTGCACGTTTGAAAAGTGTGTTGCTGCTCTGCTCTGATTTTAGGCCCAGATAAGAGTGTGAACAACGGCTTCACTCGCTGCCCGGTAAGAAACCCCTTACTGACATCAGTGTGACTTTGGGGTCTGCATTTAAAAAAATTTAAAGGAGGATCATTTCAGCCGCTCTGAGGAGGCTACAAAGCTTACTAAATAATATGCTGATGCTGCAGATTGGTTTAATAAAGTTGAGCTCTAGTTAAGCATTTTAATGCGCATGTTGTAAATAAATAATGGAAGACACTGCTTCTTTAACATAGCAATAATTATTTTGAATTAAACCCTCGTTAAAAAGAAATTAACTTTCACCTTCCTGACTCCATCACTTATTCTGGAAGAGCTAGATCACACTTCAGCAGGGGAATTCTTCACAGCTGGAAAGTGAGGACTGCGCTAGTTTGAGATGGGCATGAATTATTGAAATTTCCATCAAAAAGGAAAGCTGAAATTGAGGGCTTTTTGCAAAAGTGCTACCATCAAAACCTCACAGGTTTGTTCCACGTACTGTTTGCATTTCCCAAGTTTGTAAGGTGAAAACTCTCCCCTGTTGCACCCAGCCAGATTTTTCAGATGTTGCTCTGCCGTTCTGTCATTTCAACTTAATGAAATGAAAATTTCTTGCTTAAAAATGCTGTGCTTCCTTGCCCTGTCTGTAAAGGCTGAGAGCGCGTTACGGGGCGTACCGGGAAGCTGGAAGAGGTACACGGGTGAAGCATCCGCAGAGCTGCCGGATCTGGCACACCTCTGCTCTACCTGCTCGGCCCAAATTACCTCCTTAGCCCAGACCAGCAGGAAAGCATTTAAAAACGCTTTTATAATTGCAGCGTTATTGATAGCAATATCTTGAATCTCATGCTTGTAAAACTGATTTCAAACTTTGTCAGTGTTTAATTCATTTTTTTACGTTTGACGTGGCTACTGCTGGTTATTTTTGTTGGCCACGTTCAGGGTGGGAATAGATAAAACTATCCGACTCCCACCGAGAACATACTGCCGTCCCTCAGGGTTTCCCATTTCTGCGTGGTGCTGGCTCTCGTTACAAGCTTACTGTAGCTACAACGGGAATAAAATAATGAAAGCCGTGGGATTACCGCATCCAAGGTTCATGGGAAGGTAAAACGCCCTGTGAGCCATCCTTAGGTGCAACGTATACATCTAGAAACGTGGGCATCGAGAAGAAAGTCACGCTGACCTGAACGGAGGGATGTCCACCTGATGGCCCCATCCTCTGCCGTGGTTTTCCCTTGGTGGTGCTCGATGGCCTCTCTCTGCCGGGGGGGAAGAAGAACAGTCCGTTCAGAGCAGGAATCAAAAGGCATTTCACACTCCGAGTAAAACAAAGCTGGTACTTCCCACGCCTATAAAAATTCAATCAAACAAATCAAAACATTCTTTACTGAATGTTTTATTAAGTATGTTTTCTGGTGCCCCCCCCCATGCCTATCTTACCTCCCCTGAAGAAAAACGAAAAGGAAATCACTTTTTTAAGGATGGAGATGAAATTGGGTTTGGTTCTTCTTGCTTTACAACTGCCCCAGAAAAACACAGGTATTCATCCATCACAAAAGCCTGAAAACCAACACGCTGGGTGAGTCTCTCTGCATTAACGGTGAACAACACATCTGCATAACTGCCGATGTCCTCCTTCTGAAGGCTCTTGGAGGAAGACCGCCCTGACCTTTGGATTTGCCAAGAGGAGCAAGCTGGGAGATATCTAATATATCTGGGATGTGTTGGCATCAGTGCTCCCTGTTCGTTTTCATAACCACCGATTTTTTGACCTAAAGGAGGTGGGGAAAAAAAAGCGATTTCCTCTTTAAAGCCCTCTGAGATCTGCTGTGGGACAAGGCACTTCTGTGGAGCAAGGAGAGCAGGGAGCTACCCAAGAGACGGGAGAGCACTACTTGCACTTCAAGGACTGCAAATTCAGGGATAAATTCAGACATAACGTAAAGGGACGTGACTGCTTGCGCTGAAGGTAAGTCCATGAGATCATAACGTGGCTACTTCTGCTGAGATCCTGCTAAAAACTTGGCTCCACCGAGACTCCTGGCGGTTTTGCTTTTGACTTCAACAGGGTTAAGAAGTCTGGGGACGTCTGAACTGCATGAGAAAAGGGTCAGGAACGAAAGGTTGGGGAACCTCAGTGGACAGGCGCTTGTCCATGCTGCTGCGTCTCCCACGATGAGTAGGGTTAAAGGGGATTGCTTAGAATACGTATGCAAAACGTATGTGACACTGGTCAATACAGGAGACAACTCATATCAGCCTCTAAACTCTTTGTCACGGGTAGTTTAATCACGATCCTTGCCACGTGATGCTATACCGCTTTCTCCTGGGAGACGGTGACATTCCCACTGCTGATGTTTCGTGTTACCGAGGTGGTGTTTTGGAGAAGAGGAGCAGGGCTCGTGTTTTAGTCCCACAGAGCTACTAAGCCGCCTCACTCCAAAACTTCAGAGACCATCCTGGGTGGTGAAAAGCCCCTTCGTACGCAGAGGGTAGCCTTCACCACCCAGCCCAAGCCCTGCTGCCTAAGGGAGAACTTAAGCCTGGAAGGATCATTTCTGGAGGACCTTTAAGTGTAAGTTAAGATTCCCTTTGGAGGGGATGGAAAGGAGAAAGCACCAACCCGGACTTTGAGAGCCTGAGTTTGGCTCTCCGAGGATTCGGTCTTGCGGAGGCGGTGAAAGCACGCACTTGGCTGTAGGCACATGAGCGGACCCACCAAAGTCAAACGTTAAGCACGTGCTCAAGTGCTCCAGCAGCTCAAGGGCAGGAGGTGCCGGCACATCTGGCAAGATCAACCCCTGCCTGAGTGCTGGAGGTAAATTTCTGGAGCTGGCCACTTATTCCCTCTGCCTCCTTGAAGGAGGCTGGGCAGGAAAGCTGCTACGTTAAGCCCAGATCTTTCCCACCCAGCCAGCGCTGCAGCTCCGTTTCGCCCCGTCCCGGTCCCCTGCCGAGCTGCTGGGAGCTCAGCATCCACCTTGGCTTCTAAAAATAGGTTTTACCCAGTTTTCACTGGGGTAAGCAGATTTACAGTAAACGGGAGTCGATTTATTCTGTCCTCAGGAGAAGGTGTTGCATGGAAATCGATGCACAGCGCGAGGAAGGGCTGTCTGGTAGGACGGGTGGTTTTAATCAAAAGTATATTTGAATAAGGACTCAAAAGAAAACCAAGCATTTAAGCACTAAGCCCTTTCAAAAGTATCGCTAATGTTTGCTGCAGAACATACTAATGACTGAAATACAGGAGTAAAAATGGAATATAATACCATAATCACGCAGTCTCCCGAAAATTAGGCTGTGTTAGAGCCACCCATAAAGCTTAATTGAGCAGCTGGAACCGCGCACACGTCTGCGGAATGGAAAACCCACCCGATGCGGGGCCGCACGCTTCACAGCCTCCGTCACAGTCACCCCGAAAGAGGCAAAAAATGGCCCACCTCGCATCTAGGTTTACTGCGACGAGGTCAAATAATTGAGCATTTTAAACACTTTCAGGCTAATTTTAATGAATACAGCTTCCTCTGAAGGTTGCCTGCGATCTCCTTTGAAGGGAAAAAAAAAAAAAAAGATGATAACCTTAATCTCTAAAGTAGTTTGAATTATTTCCTCCCAAGCCTTTCTCTAAACAGATTAAACTCCTATTTGAAATGGAAGTAGATGTTTACTCTTGTAAATAAGCATTTTCTCTTGTATCTGACGGTAAACAGATTAAAGGATTACGCTAAAGGCCTTTCAAAATTTCAGTATTGGGGTCCTGAAATCTCAGTGTTTGATACCCAACCCTCACCGCAGCTGCATGCAGGGCGGAAGGTTATTTTCTCCCATCAAGTACATCCTAACAAGGAGACTTAAAGTCTTCAGTTTTGAAAGACTTCGTTCTTATCTGCCCTGTTGCCACTTCACACGAGCAGGGGAGTGTACAGAGCTTGGAGCGTAAATGAGAATCAGGCACGAAGACTTTATTTTAAAAAGTCACAGTATGGGAAGAATTTACTTGATTTCTAATAATATATATAACATACAATAAAGCAGACCAACATATTTCATCCCCTGTCAAGAAAGTTTTGTCACTTGGTAATTTGTTTTAATATATTAGTTTCTAAATATAAGAGCAGTCAATCGATGCATTATTAATGTGATGTGTACGTGTATAAATATTCTTTTAACTTCCAGGATGGTGGATATTAATGTTGTGGCATTTGAAAGCACGAGGCACTTGAAGTGCTCTGTCCTGAGGCAGGAGCCGTACCGATTGCACCGAGCCCCATTTATAACTCCTCCGGCCGGGGAATGAAAGGGCTTTGATGTAAAGCGGTGTTTAAATGCTCTTGTGAATGGAAAGTCAGAATTTTTTCCCCAATATTCCTGGCAGCAAAATGCCTCCGTCGAGTGCAAGCATTGTTTAGTTGTTGAACAGCAATGATTAAAGAGGGAAATACTGGTTTCTGGAATGGCCAGAAGTTGCACCGAAGAGGGGGTCTGGACATCAGCTGGTTGTTTTACCCCATTATTTTAAGATTTTCATTATTCCCGCTAACTTTTGCTTCCTTTTGAGTAAAGGGAGATTCCAAACAGCCTGATTTAGCTCTTGGTTTACGGATTTGCTGCAGCCCAGAGTATTTCAAAAGGTCTGGGACGCCCTGCTGTGAAGGGAGGGAGGTGTCACCGTAACCCGCTCCTGCTGATGCCCCGACCGATGGCTGCTCTGAGAGGCACCGTACCGGCTTAGATTGGCATAACCCGATATTTTTACATTAACGACACCGGGGATGTTAAGACACCTTCAGATTTATCAGCTGAACGTATGATACTCGCTCGTATTACAGATCCGATGCTATATTTTCCATACAAACCACACTGGGATCACATACTTGTATTGGATGGAAGTCAAGCACAGCTCGGTGCATTGCACAGTTTCTTGCCGTCCCTCATTACGTTCTGATTTTAGCTACCACAAGAAAAAAGGAGAAGCGAGGTAGGTAAGCAAGGTGCATCAGCAATCTCAGAACTGTGCAAAACCAATCTGGAAAGCAGAAGGACACAAGGAAAATCCCCTGTCCAGCGGGGCTAAGGCCATTAAAAAGGCGTTTTTTTAGGTAGGTGGGGAACGAATCTAATTCCAGCAATTGGGCTGGTCCGTTCCGTTGAAAATTGTCAATAATAACGCAGAACTGGGGGAGAGAGAGAGAGAAAGACATTTCTTTTTGCCTTTTGGCAACAGCCGGAAAATACGGTCAGAGCAGGGAATGGCGACGGAAGGCTTTCCATTCCAGCATGGGATGCTGAGCGGGAGCTGCTCCGAGGACGCGTTGCGCGACCAGCAGGCTAACTGGGGTTGGACGGTCTGAAAGGAGCTGGCTGAAGAGACGCTCCAACTCCTGACGAGGATTTCGACCTCGTGGCAGAGCATCGCTTCTAGCCGAGGGGAGGAAAGGACAAGGTCAAAAGCGGTAAGTGGGCCCGTCAGAGACCCTGGCGGGGGTGTGTGTGCGCCTGGGTTTTGCTGGCGCAGAGAGCCGGACTGATTTTTCTCCCCCGTCCAGCAGTATTAGGGTCTTCTTACCTCGCCAAACTCCCGCCCTGGCAGGCTCAAGCGCGGCGCTCCCGAGGGACGCTGCTCCCTCCCCGCTCATCTCTGCTCCCTCCCGCCTGCATCCCCAGTCTGCGCCCGGACAAAGCCACAGGAATAATCGCATTTTCAGTTGAGTGGGCAAACCAGAAGAACAATAATAAATGAAACCTCAGACATATCCCAAATTATTTTGGATCAACCAGAAGCAAATAAAAAGCAGTGGGTTTGGGTTTTTTTTTTGGGGGGGGGGAGGAGAAAAGCAGTGTTCAAGTTTGGATTGAATTAAATGCCTTGTTTCACCCCAAATGAAACAAGGTCATTTTGTCTTGGGGGTTATTTTTTCCCGTTCTGCATTTTGCTAAAATGCAGACGTTCCCGTTTTGCTAAAAGCAAACAAGCAAGCAAGCAAAAACATTCACTTTAACTACATTTTCACTCAAAACATCATTTTGGGATTACAATTCAAGATACCAATACGTATTTCAAAACATATTCCACAAAACAGTGAAAAAAACCCACCCCAAACCGACAATTCGAATCTGCCTTCCTCATTTTACCCCCCTTGCCAACAGGCTGTGCTGAATCCAGACCAAATTAATAAATAGCTGTGATCACCTGAAACTTTCAGTTTTTTCAACAAATAGCCTACTCAGCCAGCAAGTTGTGCCCATCTCAGTTTTGCCAGGATCTGCAGCTAATTCCCCTAAAACCTTCAGAATTTCCCTTTATTGGAGAACGTGTGTGTTTTCCTTCGGCTCCGGAGGCTTTTCCAGCCAGTAAAATCACCAACTCGGCATCACCCCTGGGGACGCTTCTACCTGAGGATGAAGTCAAGCTGCCTCGACTCTTTCCATACTTTATTAATTTTAGAAGATTTTTTTAAAAAAAAAGATATTTTTCTCAGCTAATACATTAAAATATGGTATATTTATAACGCTGTCCAAAAGAGGGTAAGTAAATGTGCAATGGATTTGATTTGCCATTAAAATTCTCTCCTCTGTAAGTTAAAACTTGATGTTGCTTCATTTTAAACATGAAGCTTTTCCTGGGTGAAATTATGACAGGCAAGACTATTTAACAAAGTATTTTTTCATAGTGAGAGCAAACCTTAAATTAATCGTTTAAAATATACAAAAAGTTTTGCAGTGCATCTCACCTGACCTGAAAATAATAAGCTTTTAAGTGTAGTTGGAAGCAGTCACTAAAACCATGGGAGACATGATTTTTATTAGAATTTAGATAAAAAGATTTAATGTTTTTTAATCTACGAGACCACTGGAGGTTAAACTCACCATCTGAAGTTAGTTTGTGTTTTTCATATACTTCTTTTTTTTTTCCCCTTAAACAGATCTGCTCATTTAAAAAAAAAAAAAATAAACGAAGGTCATCAGAGCCCACTCAATAAAGTATTTGGTTCGCCTTCATTTGGCTTCGAGAAGAGGCCTGTGAAGGAACAGGAGCTGCACTATGTTATAAACATCTTCTGGAGCTTTAAAGGTGGTTTTCCCCCCTGGATGCAGGCTGGACAGGCTCCGACGACCCTTTTTCAGGTTTTTTTTGGCGAGCTGGCTGTATTTTACAGGGCTGTCAGCCTCAGCCCGCCTTATTACAGCGGAGATGAAATGATGGTAACTGGATTTCCTTCATCCATAAATTCCACGTGCCATAGATATTTCCACATTCATTAGGAGGAGAATAAGTAGCAGCCAGGCGGTATCCGCAGAGGCTTTTACTGGCTTTTTGATGAACTGAGGCTGAAGGGGTAAAATACCGGCGAGGCCGTATTTTGATGGTTTGATTTCAGATATTCTACCTCTTCAACCGGGAAACCTTTGCCGTGCTATCAAAGAGCGCACGGTAATTTATTGGCTATATACTTCAGTTGCTTCAGACCTGATTAAAACCCTCGGGCAGGTCAGCGCGCCGGGCAATAACGGGGTAAATCAGCAGGGCTCCGCGAGCTTTGGCAACGCAGCTTTGATTTATGCTGCCTGGGGCTAATATTTCAGTACTGTAGGCTAATATATCAGTACCATAGGATTTAGTATAAAATTTTAGCATCGCACAGATGCTCCTTGGGCCACAGTCTTGGAGAAAATGATGGCATTTTTTTCTACCTGATTTAATTTCTGGGTTTGACTCTGCGGTTCGGCTCCAAGTTACAGTTTTTTTTTTAGCCAGGGCAGGCAAAGGTTTTGAGGTTTGCACATTGGATGGTGCCGGTCCTGCTGAGCTCCAAGCCTGCCGGTGGCACCGGGGACCTTGGGGCAGGCCAGCAGGTTTCCTCCACGGAGCATCACGCCGCTTGTGTCTGATAAACACGTTCTTCCAACAAGGTCTGGTGGGGCAACCCCAGGGGTGAAGGACCACCAGATCACCAGGTTGGATGATCTGCAGGTGTCAGGGCAGATCTAGAGCCCACGCACGTGTGTGTGCACGTGAAGGAACTAGAGGAGATGGGTTTATTGGTGGCAAAACGCCAAAAGAAAACACACAGCTTGCAGAGAAAGAGGAGATGATGGCTTACGCCGGGGGGGGGGGGGGGGGGGCGCATCTCTGCGTCCTGCAGCCGCGGCTTAGGTCCCAGTTACAGTCCACACGGCGGGGGAAAACTGTTGGGCTAACTTCATCCTATTCGCCCATCCACAATGACTGCAAACATCTGGTCATCTTAACCTATTCCAAGAGCAGAGAGAGGATTATTGAGTTCCCCCATGAATTACGATTTTTCACTGGAGTCCAGGCTTTGCAAGAACCAGCAAGTAAGTACAGCAACTCTGGAGAGGGGATTAAAAAATAAAAAGTGACTATTCTCCTGGGTTTTAACCCAATTCCTAACCCAAAGAGTCTCAGATATGTTTGGATGAGTTTCAGAAAAGCATCCCAACTTTTGGACACAGATCCGAACCACGCTTCAAAAAGGTTTTGAGGTTTGCCCATCGGTCTGCGTGCAGCTCTTTGCTGCCCTTGTGCTGCTTCCCCGGGTGCGATAGAGGAGGGCTCTGTCCTTAGCGGAATCCCAAATCAAAAAACGGTAAAGCAAACAAGCAGACCCCCCTGAGGGATACGGAGTGCAACCGTAAAAGAAACAGGTACTCGGTTCCAAAACCAGATGGCAAATTTGAAGCATGTCTGAACATGCCAAGATACAGCATGCTACAAAGAGTTCAAACGGAGCATTGCAGATAAAACAAGTACCGATTAAATCACATACTGTCCATATTTCAATCAAAAGTTTGAAATCCATCCATGACTAGGCAACCAGACAGGCTGAAATCAAGTTGAAGAAGTGGAATGCAGAAAATCTGGGTATTTCTTTTAACTCTCGCAGAATCAAGCTACTCGTCGCTAACGAAACAACCGCGTCTCCACCACTCACTTTAAAAACTCAGCTCAATGCATGCAAAACAGCAACACGTGTGCAGAAAAAACACCCTTCCTTTGCAATTATTTGCCCTCTGCAGTGCAAAGCTGCTGATTCACGGAGGCTTGGGAGGCTACAGAAAAATAAGCTGTGGTATTCATGGTGAACGGCTATGCTAAAAAAACCTCTACTCCTTTACAGCTACCTCCGAGATGAGGAGTTTGAGCTAAATTAGCTTCTTCTGGAGAGGTAAGGGCCTTTCCAGTAATAGGGACCGACAGCAATAAAGGTCAGAAAGCATGAATAGGAGAGGCGAGTGCTTCCCACTGAACCGAATTTGTTTGGTTTAAGTCTGGAAGGAGTCTGGGTAAGGACCATTTCAAATGCTCGCAGCTGGTACTGCTGCTAGAAGGGGCAAATTTGATGTAAATTCCTCGCATAGAGTGACATTCGGTATATTTGGAGAGTACTTGCTGGAGATGGGGTGTCCCTACAAGGGCAAAGTCAGGTTGATGTCTTTCATGGGGGTTGGGGTGGTTTTGTCAAAGCTAATCCGTGGTTAACCTAAGCCTCCCGAGATCCACCACCACAGCTCCTCCTGGTTACTCCAAGCAGATCTCGTTGGCGAAAGCGTAACTCATGGAGGTCTTAGGGCAACCTGGAGCTATTGAGCTAATCCAGCCTCCAAATATTCACAAAAAGCAGTTGTGGTGCCGGACCGGAGCAGCAGATGTCCTCCATGGCCAGTGGTGGGGGCCACGGCACTGGTGACCTCTTCCCGTGGCAGCTGCCGCCACAGCTGGGTGCGCAAACGCTGCCTCTTCCACGGATTTATCGCTAGACAACATACCTTCCCATTTCTTAGCCTCTGCGGTCTTGTCTGATGCACGGTTTGAGCTTTTAGCAAACATAACTACTCCGTAATTAAATATTAGATACATCGACATGGGTATAAACTATTTCTGTGTGGTATTTAACCTTTTGGACTCAGCAGACCAAATTCCCAGCTCGAAAGCCGCACTGCAAGTGAAATGAGAATCTACACAGCTAGGTCTTTGTTTCCCTTTTTTCCTCTCCTTAAATAACATAAAAAGCAATAAAGGAGCATCTGAGACCAGCTCTAATTGCATTTTAAAAAGCTGTACAACAGGCTAAGTCTCCTGCCGGTATCGTGGTGTGTTTTAAGGAGGGTCTCAGAAGGTCATAGCAGGGTAGCTTGGCGCACGTTTACAGGGACCGATCCCTCCGAGGGTGAGGAGAAAGCACGAAAGGCAACTGGGAAGCGATGGCGCATGCGCTGACCTGACACTGAACAGGAGAGGAGCGGGCGGATGGGGAAAGGGCAGGAAAAGAGTCTCCCCACCACCAAGGCTTTGGACACGAGCGAGAAGGGAGCCGCAGGAACGCAGAGTGACGGGGCTGGGGAAGGGATGCTGTCGTGGTTTAACCTCAGTCGGCAACTGAGCACCACGCAGCCGCTCGCTCACCCCCCCCCCGGTGGGATGGGGGAGAGAATCGGAAGGGTAAAAGTGAGGAAACTCGTGGGTTGGGATAAAGACAGTTTAATAGGTAAAGCAAAAGCCGCGCACGCAAGCAAAGCAAAACAAGGAATTCATTCACTACTTCCCATCGGCAGGCAGGTGTTCAGCCATCGCCAGGACAGCAGGGCTCCATCACGCCTAACGGTGACTTGGGAAGACAAACGCCATCACTCCGAACATCCCCCCTTCCTTCTTCCCCCAGCTGTATATACTGAGCATGACGTCATATGGTGTGGAATATCCCTTTGGCCAGTTGGGGTCAGCTGTCCTGGCTGTGCCCCCTCCCAGCTTCTTGTGCACCTCCAGCCCTCTCAGTCGGTAGAGCACGGGAAGCTGAAAAGTCCTTGACTAGTGTAAGCACTGCTCAGCAACAACTAAAACATCGGTGTGTTATCAACATTGTTCTCACCCTAAATCCAAAACACAGCACTGTGCCAGCTACTAGGAAGGAAATTAACTCTATCCCTGCCGAAACCAGGACAGATGCAGGCAGGGAAGATGCTGCAATCACCGAGGTACGCGATGGGGATAGCCCGAATGGGAGGGTTAATTCCCTGGACGAGCAAGAAGGGCCGGCTTCAGTGCAAGGCAGGGTGGGGAGGACGTGCAAGGTTGAGACACAGATGAGGAGACCTAGACAGAAGAGGGCACTGCCTGAGGGAGCTGCAGCTCTGGCAGATGTGGCAGCTGATACCCTGACCCTTTTACCTCAGAAAAGCGGAGAAGGACGATGACTGCGACACCCCCCCCCAGGTAGGGAAAGCCCTGGGCTGCGCCTCTTGCCCCCTTCACGGCCGGTGATGTTGCAGGCTACGCGCTGCAGCTGCCTCGGCCCCGGCTCTGCTGCTCTGGGCAGGGATGTGAATCTGGACAACCGGCCGCTGCTCTCACAGCACTGCCTGTGCTACCCCCCCGCAGCCCGGCAGCGGGGTGAGCTCTCCTCGGGGGTCCACTCACTGTGGAAGGAACTCTACCCCATGGAAGAGGCGGCCGAGGGGAGCCGGCGGTATCCCACCCTCTCCTGGGGGCACCGCTCGCGCGGGCCGGTTCCTACGCCGAATCGCATTTTTGAGGTATGATCTAAACGGTCATACGTGTACACGTATGCATGCTATATCACATGCATAGAACTGGTGTGCAAGAGTTTACGTTACGAATTGATATGGTGTTAACGTGGTTGCGTTTGTTTCCTTCTGGAAACTAAACTAAAATTGATTTTTAAGACCTGAGATAAGGTACAAATTTTAAAGACTGTATAGCCCATATACGACACGTGGGTATAAATTTATAAACAGTTACGGGATTGGTAGTTCAGAATTCCTCTTCGAGTTAATGGAAAAGTTAAAGAAAAGCTAAAACCCTCACATTCAAAAAAAGCTAATTATTAAAAAAGTTAGGTTTTTTTATCAGCACAAAATTGTTCCAAATATCTAACATACAGCAAAACTAAGTAAGCCAGCATTCGGATTATACCAGAATCGGCAAGACCGTGGCAAACAAAAGGGCCGCGAAGTTTTACAGATTTTTTTTTTTTTTTTTTTAAATAAAAATCTCCCTGTACAGCAGGCGGCTGCCGGGTTTGTGTCGCTGCAGCACCCTGGCGCAGGCGGGGAGCCTCGGGGTCCCGCAATGTGCTTCCACTTAGCGGCTGCGCAGGACGTGATGGATGAAACTGGACTCCACACGCTGCTCGGAGAACCGCTCGGCTCCATCTTGCCCCATCGCTCTTCCTGCGGGATAGCAGGAAGGGGCCGCAGAATCAGTGCTATTAACAACACCGGATTAATTAATACATCTCTCCTCCCAGCCCGGGATGGGGGGAGGCAGAGACGATCTCAGGTAAGGGGAACTGTACCTTTAAATGGCACGTTAATTTTTCAGGCACTTTTTCTGTTAAATGCAAGTAGTTACACACTGCTAATTAAAGTTTTTTTCCTGAATACTATTCAGTGTGAATCAGGCAAGACAAGCGAACCATTCGCAATAAGCTCTTGGACTATCAGCAACAGGTTACTACTACTCGTTCTAGGTTGCAAAAGGCCCCCATTGGCTTTGATATTCCTTTAGATATTCTGCTAGTGCTTGTCGGTAACCAAGACAGTATTCGGCTGACGACAGCATGAAATCTTCAAGGATCATTTAAATTAAAAAAAAAAAAAAAGGGGGGGGGGGGGGGAAATTCAACCAAAAAAAGCCCAAAACCAAGCAAAACACCAGCAAAATCTAGACTGTCTCTGAAAGAATTGGATCCCACAAAGCGCTTACTAGACATGCACTGCCAAGTCTAAAAACGTTCAAAATGGTGAGTCAGGACCCAAACATTCATGGAATCAGCTGCAGCGTGAAGGCACTTGAAAGGCTCCTCTTTTCACTCTCCAATGCCTTTTGAGCCTCACTAATCCACAGAGATGATATTGTCGAGTTTTTCTCGGCAGTCACATGGGCTAGAAACACGGTGTTTTTAAAAATGAAAACCAAAAGTCTCACAAGGTCCCACGCTTCCAGGAAATTGAGCTTTCATAAACACACCGTGACCTGGCGGGCACTTTCGCTCCTGTTGCTCTTGCCTTAAAAATAGAGAGAGGCTAACTAGGCTCACGCAAAATGAGCATTTTTTAACCTGTCCTTCAGCAGTCGCAACAAGAGTTTCTTGTCTCACCTTCGCGACTGCGCCCCAGCAGCTGTCACGATAAATCCCCACCTACAGCAATACGTCGTGAAACTGCCAGAGCCAGCAGGCAGAGCTGATCGGATCAATGACATCCACGTGAGCAAATGAATTCCCGAGCTAAGCAAATCGTGCTAAATTTGCCTGTGGAGTACACGTCATCCTTCTTCAGTGCCCTTGCGTTACGTACACATTTGAGTTTTCCAGATTCACAGCCCTGTTTCAGGAATTACTACTGCACTGGACATGCGTAAACTCATAATCACATCCATAAAGCCTCCATCCTAATTCCCAGGCCAAAAAATTGGATAAGTCTGGGGATATTTCGACCTGCAACGGTTCTACCTATAACTTGTGTCCAACCATGTGATGAGCACCAGCCGTGGTGCTCGCTTGGCTCCAGCTGCTGCGGCGTCCCAGCCTTGTTTCCTCCCATGAAGCAGGGGATGGAGATGGGTGATGCTGCCAGGATACGCTCCTGGTGATGTGCCGTCCTGGTCCCACCTCAACTCTGCAAACACAGTCCAGCCCCAGGGACCGACCCCGGAGCTACGCTTCAGGGGAGCAAAAGCGGTAGAACTAAGCTCACACGAAATTTTCCAAGACCTTAAACCGGCCCACATCGGACAAGGTCTGCCATGTTCTGTCTCAAGCTCGGTATTAAGGGCAAAAGGATGCTCCAGGCAAGGTGACCAAAGGAGAAAGATGAATGCCGGGGCTGCGCTGCGTGCAGCCCCGCCACACGGACCCAGTCTTCTTGTCCTCCCGGTGCGATGACCAAACCCCAGACAAGCCTGCCGTCCTGCTGCTGGGCTTCACAGCACAATTAGGGCAGCCAGAACGGGGGAAATTAAAAAAATCCCTTAAGATGCTCCTTCTCCTCCAACCAAAGTGTCTTTTAAAGAAAGCAATGCTTTTTTTTTTTTTAAAAGATGCATTAAGTCCTTTTCCTTCCCCTCAAAAACGCACAAGATCTTTCATTCTCCTCCTTTCCTTTCTTTTTCCTATTCTTTAAATGGGAATAAAGGAAAAAAAGGCAGAGGGGAAAACCCATGAACCAAAAAATCCAAGCAAAACATGTGGTATATAATGAAATATAAAATATCATAAAAACGAAACTAAGAAAATGCTTCTACTTCAGCTGCTTTAAAAAAATCAAGGACAAATTCCGAATGTGCTGAAAAATATTTTGCTTATTTTAATTTTTCAAGGAAATTGAATTATTTTCCATGTGCATCCAGTTATCCGTGTTTGAAATTGGCAAAAGCATGCAATGTTATCTTGTCTGCAGACACGCATATACTTTCCTTTTTCTCAGGGAAGTGCCCTTTTTGTTTAATTTTGTTCCTTACGGCACATTTTGAAAGGAAGTCATACCTGAGCTTCAGATCACGCTTGAATGGTATAGTTCGGGGGACAGCCAGAAGAATTATTCAAGGGCTTAAGTTAAAAACAGGGAGATTCAAGGAGCATAAGCTGTTTCACTTATCAAAAATAAGATCAAGAGGTGATTTGATTACGGTGCATAAATACCTTTGTAAAATACAAATACCACTTTTTTTTAAATTTATTTATCATGAATAAAAAGGGATAAAAAGAAGTAACGGCTGAAGGCTAAAGCCAGGCAAACCCAAACGTGGAACAAAGCATGTGGGGACTGACCATCTGAATGACCGGCTGGAGCGGTGGACCTTGCAGCTTTTGAAGTTGTGATACTAAGTCTGATTAAAGCAGGTCGTCCAAAATGTCGTACAAATGCAAGTTATTGGGGTTTTTTCTTTCTTCTTTTTTTTTTTTTCCTTCTATTTTTTCTTCAGGAGTAACTGAGGGGGGAAATTCAACGGGTTAGGTTGTACTGGAGAAAAGCCTAGAAAATTTAATGATCCCTTCTGGCCCGAAAACCCCATGAATCTATTTAAAATGTGATTCCCCATTTGATTTAAATAAATCCCATTTACAGTACGGTTCAGAAATATGCTGGCCTTTGGTAACTCGTGATGCTGCCAACTCCTAAACTCACCTGCCCTAACGTGTCTTTACTATTTGGCAAAATGTTTTTCTTCGCTGGGCTTGCCTATATATTTGTTTCCAAAAAAGCTTGACAAAGCTTTCTCATTGTATTTCAAAAAGAAAAATGTTCTCCCTACATCTGGAAATACTAAAAAAGTGCTTTCTTACAGTATTTTTTTTTACTACGTATGGACAAGGTCCTGACCCTTATTATTGGAGCTCGAATCCAGATGGGAGGCTGTACGGTTCTAATCATTGGAGGGGATTCCCTTTTGAAGCCACGTACATCTTTGGAGACGTTTGGGCTTTCAAGAAGTTATCATTTGTGGGAGGTCTGTTGGGAAGGTTTTAAATAGTTTGGGAACTTCCTTCTTTCCAAGGGAGACCGAGCGCACATACGTGTGTGTCTGGAGCATAAGGATTCCCCAAGTGACATACCCACATGCCCGCATTTTAACCCTTTTTTTTCTAAAGCAAATAACTCCTCTTACTTTAATTTGCTCTTCTCCCAAACAGATATTTTCTTCAACTAGCTATGCAGAAACACAGCACCGTATTAAACAAATACCAGTTATGATACCAGTGGTAATCTAAAACCAGAAGCAGCAATTGGGGAGAATATAGCTGAAGTTTGTCAAGATGATTTTGACGGAGTGTTTTCCATTAGCGACTGCCATTTCGTTTCATTTGACTGCCAAATGAAACTTTCTAGGAGACCAGCCTGCCTTTGAAAAGTTTGTTATAAAACACCAAAACAAAGAAGACGTATCGGAGCAGGATACATTGATGGTCTCACTGGAAACCAGTTTGAAATATCTAAATAAAAATTAAGCCAACATCAAAAATTAAAAGATTCACTTTTTGTCTAAACAACTCTCTGGCTGATCCAAGATAATGTTTATAATGTTGTTTTGTGGGGGGGGGAAAAAAAAACCCACAACAAAAAATCTGCTGTTTTGTGGTTGAGCATGAAAACAACATGTGAAAAGCAAGAATTTCTTCTGGAGCGGAAATCCAAGTTCCGGCTGTTCCAGAGTGCAGTGGTGCTGTTAGGATGGAGATGCAGTTAGAAATACTTTTGCCATGTGCGTTGCACATGGATATGTTTTGCAGCTGATTATAGCCCATGCAGTGCTTAAGGCTCCAACAGTAAAAAGAACGAAAAAGGAAACTTTCAAATCCACATAATTATACTTAAAATACAGCACTGTCCACTTTTCACATCGACTGAAGACAAAAGAGTCTGAAATTTTAAGAGCTCACAAATAAAATACGATATAGCTTGGAGAACTATTAGAATTACATGGACTATTTTAATCGCCCGTGCCAAAAATAAAATGGCCAAGACTCCTCTGCGCTGGCTGTGCTCCAGCTTGGCCAAACTCCTGCTGCTGGCCGGGCTTGCACGCTGCGTCGGTACCCAGCAGCTGGGCCTGAAGGGCCCAACCAAGTGCCGTTTTTTTAAGGCCGTTACTCCAGTTTTTCAAGTTCATTTGCAGAAATTTGGGAGGGGAAGCATCTGGCAGAGCAGCAGGTCTGCAGAAGAACCAAACCCAAGACCTGATGGAGCCTAGGTGGAATATACCTTGCTATTGCCTAAAAACAAAGCCAAACAAACAAAGGAAAAAACCCACAAAAAATAGGCGATCACATTTGCATCCATCACTGAGAGCATTGCCACAAGACACGTGGCTCTGCTCGAGACCGGAGCGGTCTGAGATGTAGTGCTGAGAACCAGAGGAAAGGATGGAGACCAGTCCGAGCCCATAAAACCCCGACCTGCTCGATGAAAGAAATGAGCCCAGCTTCTTTCAGAGCAGCCCGAGTGTGATCGTGGCAATAAACCTTCAGAGACGCGAATGGTGGAAGCAGACAGGAAGGCAACCATCCATTTTTAGGTCCACGGCTGATAGGACAATAAATCACGGATAAGACCGCAGGCTAAGGATGGAGAAGCAATGGAAGACGTGGGCTGGGGAAGGCGGTGAGCCTCCATCGTTTAAAGAGGAGGAGATGGGACTGGGAAAGCAGCCGACTGTTGGGAACAGCCAGAAGGAATCCAGCCTGCGGGGAGAAGGAGCTACGACCCCAGTAAACCCCACCAGTCCTCGCCTTAGGGTCCTGATTCCCTGAAATAGCCCCCGGATCATTGCTCCAGGACACGGCTGATTTAACCTGAAGTCCTAAATCCAAGAATCGCTCATCCTGCGTGAGCATCCCAACCATCCAGGTTGGCAGGGGTGCTTCGATGACTTTCCCACAGCCTGGTCTTTTAGCCAAAATTAAATTTCCGAGAGGCCACAAAACCCAAGACCAGGTCAGAGGTTGATACCACAGCCAAGTGCTCTTACAGGGCACAAGAAACTAAACCTCAGTCCTTTGTCCCAAGAAATACATAATCAGCCAGCACTAACAAACAAACGCCCCGTATCCGTTAAGGAGAACTGTACAGCCTTGCCTGAATAAAGGCAAAATAACACACTGAAATGCTTCAGCAACTGTACAGGCGGCAGGAGGATTTACATTGCCCCAAAGTCACAAAGCAGAGGGATGGTGTGGATTCACCTGACCGGGTTCTTTTCTCAGGCTGAACCAGGGAATATTTCGTGTTTCAATGGCTCAGAGCAAAACAAAAACAAAGAAACAAACAAAAAAAAAGGGTTGTGTGTAGGCAAGAGATTTCAAACATTTCGGTACCTACATACGCCCCCTCCATCAACTGCCTAAATTAAAACCAGCTGAACCTAATTTTTTTTCCTTCTCAAATTTGGTGGAAAAACGTTCTTACCCGGCCAAGACCATATGTGCCAATTTTCAGCTCAGAAGGAATTTCTGGATGCCAGAGAAAGAGGACGGGAGTTGAAGATTTATAGTAGAAGTGCCATCGCAGAAGTATCTGAGCTGGGCTGGCAGGGCACTGCAACTCAAGCGTGCTTCTTGCTGCGACCACAATTGAAACCGGCTTCAGGAGGTCTGCCACACGTCCAAGAAACAGAAAGGGGGCTCTCAGGTTTCAGGACAGCCCCGTGCAGGGAGGTACATAGGCTGGTGCGGAGCCGGAGGCACGCGTGCCACCCCATGGTCTTCAGCACGCCCTCTCAGACCCGCCTGGGAACAAGGTTAACATCATGGTTCAGCTCCTGGCTGATGCGAGACCCTAGATGAATTCATCCCTAGGTTGGTTTTGGGTTGTTTTTTTTTTTGAGCTGTGATACGTATGGCCACTTGTTGCTGATTCTTTACATTGGTTATGGAGGTAATTTCCTCATTTGCTGTTTTCCTTGGAATTTGAAATATATAGCTGACACTCCCCGTTTTGGGATGGGTTTATCAGCTGTTTTCCTGAAGGGTTCTGGATATTCTCCAGCAGTTCCCACCTGTGCCAGTGGGTAACGCCATTCAAGATGCCAACGGGAATACTCAACAAGTTTCCTATTGTCTATCCCCAATTAATGAGACGCTGTCTGTCCCATGATCTTCGGCAGCAAGAAATACAGCCTGCTAGGCTGAGCACTGACCTCCTCCAGCCAGGGACTCCACTGTCGTCCATCTATCCAAAACGTTCGAGGAGTGGGCGTCCGGTGTTGGACAGCGATGCTTTGGAGGTACAGAATTGTGAACCCGCTGAATCCGCAGAGGGAAGAGTTTCTGGAGATATATGTCGTTTTCATACTTCGTTAAAAATCCTAACGCTTCGTTTTGCATTTGTATTTGTGGTGGTTTTGTCCTTACCCTCTTGAACAGCTCAGTTTTCAAATCAACCAAGTGAGGCTCGTACTGCATGCTTTGCAAAGTCCTGCGCTTCGAAAAAAGACCCGGACCCATTGGAGACAGCTGGTGAAGCCTACCAGGAGTGACCAGAAGTCTGGAAAACATGACCCCCAAGGAAGGAAGGAGCAAATGGTATTGTTCAGCTTAGAGAAAACCGAGATGAGGCAGCGTAACAGTTCGGTATTAAAGGCTACTGCAAAATGGAAAGCACGAAGCTTCCGCACGTCACTATGGACAAGAAAAGAAGTCATGGTTTTAGGTTGCAGCAAGGAAGATACGGATGCGATACTCAATTACCTTCTGCAACGGTTAGGGAAACTCAGCCAGAGCTTGCCTGGGTAGGCAGCGTGATCTCCATCGCTTGTGACAGGAGAAGACCCTGGGTGCAACTGCCAGGAAGGGGCTTGGTGTGGCTGAGCCCGCTCTGCGGTGGGGCTGGATGAGAAGACCTCTCCACACCCCTTCCAGTCCTATTTGTCAGGGATGCCATGCCGTGCGTCTCCCTGCGCGGGAAGCTAACCTTCTGGAATGTTTGGATAACTGCACACCGAAAAAACCCACATTTCTCCGCCTTGGCAGCCGTTCACAGACCTAAACACAAACAGCTGGATCCCATTTCTCTGGCCTCAGAAGATGAGAGCGGCAAGGTAGAAAGATTGATTGACATTAAAGTTTAGATTAAATGAGTCATTTAAATCGATAAGGAATCAGCCTGAGTTGAATTAAGTCACTTAAAGCTGATTTAAGTGTGCCCCAGGAATATTCAGCTACCCTGATTTAAGAACTTGCCTTCAGACCAGTGAGCATCACTGCATCTGGATGAGAAATTAGATTCATCAAAGCATGGCTGAGACCTTCAAGCCACAAAACTCTCGGATTTACAAAGCTATGAGGAGACGTCCGCACACAGACAGACAAATTTGCAACCACCCGCCCCAAAACAGGTAATGTAAATGATTTTTAACGTCATAAGGGACCATTAGAGCATTACAGTAGGACCTTCTGTCTAATGCAGCTGGGAGAGTACGTACACACTAGCATATTAACTAGAGGCTGGAAAAACACGAGAGAAAAAAAATCCTATTTACTTGCTCAGTTTTCACACTCTTCCCTAAGCCTCCCCGCTGTCGGACATTGCCCCCGTGGGTCCTTCTGCTCCCACCTAAGCCAACTGGCTGGCCTAGGCGGGCTGTCCCGGGAGGGCAGGAGGAAGCAACGGGGACTGGCTCCCGCTCCAGACCAACTCCTTGGCTCCGCTTCGTCTCCCTGCAGCACCAAATCACCCCAACACCAGTTGCTACAGATGGAGAGGGTGGGGCTTTCCATTATAATTCTGCAAACCCTGGGAAAAGCCTTCTCTTTTGTACGACAGGTCACCAAACCACCAGGACTTTCCCCAAATCTCTAGCAAACGATGCATATGAAGAAGGTGCAACGCACGGTGTCGGTACTGGGACTGCAATGTTTTGGTGACACCCAGAGGCAAGGCACTGGGACTCTTGCATGTCCTAGTGAGCTGTCACTCGATTGCATTGCTCCAAAGGGAATCGACCCAGGGATGAAACATTAGGAGAGAGTGGCAAGGGGTTTATTATTGGGGTGGGTTTTTTTTTTGTTTGTTTGTTTTGTTTTTGGGTTTTTTTGGGGGGGGAAACACTGAAGCTTGCCACCGAATCCTGATTGCTGAACCATGATCTTAGCAGCAGGATTTTCCCCCCTATCCGATATCCAGAGCCCCCCATGTGCCTCAGACTCCGGGAATCCACTTACATGTACCACTCACTCCCAAATGCCTTCTCCCTGTTTCCAGGCATCGTCTATGTTCGGATTAGCCCTGGGACCATATGTCTGAAACATTTCATCGCACCGGCACAGCTGAAAGTAGTTGATGTTTCGTATGATCTACCTCGGGCCGTGGCGTTGTATCATGCCAGGGAACATATGTCTGCTGTTTGCCGGAGCGCAGCGATAAAATGAAACATGCTGTCTGTTATTTACCCTTCAGCTCCGTTTCGGATTGCCTGCTGCCACTGCTTTTCATGCTAATTCATCACCATCACGTGCGATTAGACGTAGATGAGCAGTATATTAACCTGCGTGAGGGCTGGTTGGATGCGAGCATCCTCCCAGCGTCGGACGCCTGATATTGCCGGTGCGGTAATTACAGCCCCGGGAACGTCGTCTTCCCGCGCTCGTAACCCGGGGAATGAGCTCAGAGCAAGGTTGGGATGCAGCGAAAGGACAACGAACTCGGATGTTGGTAGGAAGCAATTAATGTAGCAGTTCATGAATCAATCGGCGGAATGGTAGGCACATGTGGATTCTTTAATTATGATCCGATTTTAGTAGAAAGAAAAAAAAAAAAAGCCCCTTAAAAAGGAAAAGCAACGCCTTCGTGTTAAAAAGGGCTTAAGCAGAGAGGTCCACGCAACTGCGGGACGCACATTTAAGAGAGGCTAATAATGCTTATTTAGGCTATCAGAGTAGTAACAGGGAAACCTACCGTGCCAGAAAATTAAGAGGGGAAAAAAGCTCGGGGGAACCTGACGCCAGCCACGGCATGCAGGGGTTAGGATTTCCAGCAGGTTCCCTCAAAATGGCGTAAAAGCCCAAGCTGGCTCCTAGAGCATGGCTTTGAGGGCAGAAGGAAGGGAATAAAGAAAGCTAATGGCTAATGATTTCTTCTCTAAGTGTCCTCCTTAGCTGAGTTTGCCATGGGAGCGGAGGCGTTGGTAGGTATCTGCCTGCCTTCTATTGCCTTGCTCCAGTCTCCCCTAGGAAACGTATCCGCTTACCCCAACATGGGATAACCTCCCCCCACTCAGCCTCAATTCCTCCTGCCCATGTCTCTGGCCTCCAGAAACAAAAGTCCCTGTTCCTCCTCCAGCAGCAGATGCGCTGAACAATACCCAGGTAGAGATCATCACAGCTCACCCTTGGCCATCAACAGCTCTTTATTTCCAGAGGAGCCTGGAGCAACGAGTATTTGCAAAACAGAAGAACTACAGACACTTGCTCTTTGGTCTCTATTTTCCTAGGGGGACCCCATGTAACACTGACAAGGCAAAAAAGGCAGCTGGCTGCCTTTTTGCCAAAAGCTGAGTCAGAGACACCAACCTGCGAAGGAGCAGGATGGTTATGAATTCGATGGAGGTGTCAGAGGTGTCACCTTGCAGAAGACCATGCAGAAACATCATCTCCATGCTGCGTCACCTTCCAACAGAGCCATCAAAAGCAAAAACTAGGGCTTGATAGCCATCAACTATTAACGTGACACTCTGGAAACACTCAAGGCTTGTTTCAGGACAAGGTCCCAGGGACGCCAGGATCATATAAAAGACTTTGCAATGCAGCAGGAAGGAGAGGCGAGGAGAGGTTGCGGTCTATGGTCAAGGGGATGAAGACACTGACACCTGGTGCAGCCTCCAGGCCAGCTCCAGCCCACAAGACCTTGCCCTCAGATGATCTTCTGACATCATGAGACGTACTCCAGCTTATTTGCTCATTTTGACTCGTTGTCCCGCTACCAAGTAAACCGTCACTTCAATGCCAAGTTGTCAAGAATATTGCCAGCTCTTGTCTTACTCCAGAAGTGAGAACCCCGTCCATCGTGATGCTCTTTTCCTGCCTGGAGATGCTCAGCATCCTGAAAACCACCCTCCTGGCCAGGCTGCGAGTTGAGGGTGAGCACAAAGGGAATTAACTCTCTCCTGACCGGAGACTTCTCCCCATCTCTTTGAAACACCAGAGCAGCAAATCTCTCCCTCTGTCACCATTTACCATCACACCACCAGGGAGACCCAAAATCTCGCAAAATGCTGTCCTCAACCGTCAACAAACAAGTCTTCCTCGGTGGGATGGAAACGCCATTTGGGAAGCACCGGAGGAGGCACCGAATAGCAGCAATTTCCAGTCCAGCAACGCATGTCACCCAGCCAGCCCGTGTGCTGAAATCATCACAGAGAATTCTGGCATCCCGCAGGATGCTGCGGAAGACTCGTCCCTGCTGCTCCCGATTCCCTGAATAACTTGGGAAGGTTAATTAAGCTATCTCTTCTTTCCCCTCATCACCATGTCTGTCTCATGGAGGGGGGGGGGGGGGGGGGCAGGGAAATCTGTTAACCTTCTAGACCACACAAGTGAAAACGGTGCTGGCAAATAACTCTGCTTGCCCTCTGACTTCATTTTAACAGCCCTCCAAGGAAATAAGGTCAGAAGTTCACCAATGGCAGGAAAGACCTACTGGTGACTTGGGTTATCCCAAACATTTACTGTACCATTCCCAATTTATAAAAAAGCCTACAACAGGTTGAGCTTTTTTCCCCCCTTGGAGCTGGATGAGTTTTCCATCTGGCTTATATTTTTAGTTGCTAGAACTGTCCTCTTCTTGCTGCAAACATGTGTTACAGGGCAGCCCCATGGTCCCATATTATGATAATTATTTTAACGGCTGTTTTGAAACATTGCGGTGGTACACCGAGAAACTTCCTCATCAGCACAGTTGGTTAAACAAAAATTGATCCCCAGTCAATCAAATGCATCTAATAAGTTGTAGGTAAATACATGATTTCATCACCTCCAGTACACTGACCCCAAGGAAAAGGAGTGATCTCACCCAATGTGTTGATGTCTCCCAGTAATAAATGGCTTCGTCGTACCATCGTGCTAAGCAATAAATGATCTCACAAGACGTGCTGCTGTAATAAACTAAAACAATAAGAATGTGCAGGAAGGAAAATACTGCCCGTGGTGAGCTCTGCTACCCAAAACCGTGTCTTAGCTGTTACAGACATAAATTAGCCGTAATAAATCTTATTGGTTGTTTCTTTAATGACATATATCTCCTGCCAAAATGGTAAATTCTTGAAAGGACTGTACAAGTAGATTAAATGGTTTCTGTCCTTGGGAATGTGGAAGCCTTTATTTGTTTTTCTTAAAAGACTTTAAAATATCCTCACGTTATACGTCAAACAGATGTCCAGGGTAAATTCTCCTGACCCATTTAAACATTTTTTTTTAAAAGCTGGGATTAAAGTCCAGTTTCTGCCGCCCGTCTATAGTTAGATTTGCTGGCCAGCACCTGACAAAACTCTGCAGCCGTAATGTTAGGGTTTAATGGCTGTATGGTGTGACTTTTAATGGCAACGCTGAGGAAACTAAGATAAATTAAAACCTAATTGGGAACGTTAACAGCTTTACCAGTCTACACATATGGACCCCAGGAGAACACTTTGAAAGATGTTACAGTTAGCTCCCGTTGCAAGGTCTGCAGCATTGCACGATGACCTCAAAACTTGTTCCACTCTTTGTTACCACGACGCCTTTAAACACGGATAAAAATACATATTTCACCCTGCGCAAACGTAACAGAAGTATGCAGGAAGAGCTTTATTTTCTCTTGCTAACAGAAGAGCAGCTTATTCCATGTCTGCTCAGCAGGATGGGTGCATAATTTTCAGACGCTGTTGCAACTTTACTGACTCTGTTGAATCGCCCTAGCTGATCTTTCAAAAAAACCCCAAACAAACAAAACGAAAACCAACGAACAAAACCAACAAAAACCCCACAAACACCCAACCTGCCCCATCAAGAAAAGAAGTTGCAAAGGCCAAATGAAGACATGCTTCCTGCTGCAGAGGTACCACTGCAGTTGGAAATATTGGAAATACACGGAAATATAGTTCCAATAAATATATGGAAATGTTTAAAAATACTATTTGAGCCCTGCTTAGTGTTTCACACCATAAAATCCCCCTCCCCGGAGCACCAATGGACAAAACCTCATGTGTTATGCCCAGGAACGGAAACGTCCCCCTTTAATTACGGGCAGAACTCAAGCACGTGGCTCTGCAAGCCAGTCACGGACCCATTCTGCAATTACCTGGAGGAGCTCACAGGTAAAATTGCTGTGCCATTCCTAGATGCTGTGAAGCAACTGATCGTTCAGCGCAGTGAAGACTCTCCTGACACCTGCCTCCACGTCAGACTGCAGCTTCCCTGATTTTTTTCCAAAGCTGCTCATGGGGCCGTAATGTGGAGAGGACCAAGGTTAAAAAAGGCTCTTCCTTACAGCTGATTTATTTTCAACCCGGATGATGAATGTTGGGGTTTTTTTTTTAAACCCCTTAAGCATTTTATTCCACCTGGGAGTGCTGCTGCCTTTCAGAAACGGATGCCACAGGCTCGTCTCTGTCTCTGGAAGGGGAGATTGGCCTCTCCGCGGTGCCCTTTCTAACAACCTTGGGGCTGCAGCCCCTGAAAGCTCTGTGGAAGCCACTGTTATGTCCTCCAAAACTAGCAAATACCGACAGAATAAGCGTCGCTTCTCCTGTTTTGCACTTTTGAGCATTTATGCTGCGAAAAACGTACCCACCTGCTTATCCATAACCTCAGAGCAAACCTCCTGTAACTCAGAAAGTGAAGCGTACGCTTACGATTAGCACAGGTGTGTTTCTGCAGGGCCAAGAGACCAGCCCAAATCTTTGATACTGCAAAGCTCCCTTTAACGTTGCAAAGAAAAAGCGCGGCCTGTGGAGGACAGAAAACGCAAATAAAAGTCAGAGAAACCTGAGGAAGAAGCATCTCACCTGGCAAATGGGAAAAAGGGAGGAAAAATGAAAAGGAGGAAGAGAAACACGATATGTCACGCAGGAGAGCTAGTTGCCTTCTCTAACGTGGTGCTGGATGGTGAGAAATAACTGGGTGATAAAAAAAAGCAGGGGAAAAAAAAAAAAAGCTTTAGGAAGGGCTGTACTTTATTATTCCACTGCCCCCAGAGAGCCACAGCCTTTCATGGGTCACCTCAGCCTGCACCCAAAACAAACATAGCGCCAGTAAATTACCCCAACAGGTACCAAATGTCTTCATCCAGCCTGCAAAACAGGGAGCAGCAAACATCACAGCGACTTACTAACTGGGTAAGCGACAGCTTGCCCACCTAGGCATCAAAAGGGCATTTTGATGTCACTTAATGATTTTTTTAATTGTTAAACAATATTTCCTACAGGATGGAGGCCCAGATGACCATAATTTTAATATCCCTGCAAAATTTCAGCACATGCCTACATCCCCGCTGGACGGTACCCAAGGTGACATCACCGGGGCTGTACGACAGGAGAAGCTGCCAGCCGGGAGGTCGTTACCAGCAGCTCCAGCCTTACTGTCCCCACGTGGCAGACGGAGAATTTGGAAGCCAGGTCACCCAAAGGGGCCGGCAGCAAACTCACCCCTTCCCGAGCCCCAGGGGAAACTGTAATTGCACCCGATTAAAACTCCTTTCTCTATGCCTCGATTTTCAACCCCAGCTCTCCTCGCTGGGGCTGCTTGTGTTTCTCTTGAGATTACTTTGTTTTTTCACAGTTCAATCAAGGGACAAACCGTTTCTGAGAACGAAGCAATGAGGTACAAGTATCAAATTTGTTTAAAAGAACCCAAAACTAAATGAACCAGGTTTAGAAGCCTTCAGACACATTCCCTGTTTGACACCGAGGCATGCGAGCGGTCTTAGCACAAGCGAGATGCTGGGTGATGTCTCCTCCAAAATTCCCCCGGCTACGGTCAAGTTGCAAGCCAAAAATGTCATCACCGTTCATGATTTGCAAAAAGTAATTGGGCCAGCAACGCTTTTGAAAGCCTCCCCAGCAAAGCAGCTGAACATCTCCGCACCGTGTGTGCTGGCAAGACACAGCGGCAGGGCGAGCGAGCAGCTTTGAGCTTGCAGAGGAGCCTGAGCCCCGGTTATGTCTGGTACCTGGAGACTGGGGAGTGGACACAGTCCGGCTCCACGGGGTAATTTTGGTGACAGAAATTGCAACGCCTCGACGTTGGTATCGCCGATGCATTAAATCGGTTTGGGCAGATTTCTAAATGAAGATACTCTTATCCCAGGTCTTAACGGAATGCCGGTGTTCCAGGCAGCTCCATTAAGGTAATCAGGCCATTTTAAATTAAAAGCGCTGCCAGCGTCCAAATTTCTTTCTGTTTTTTAGTTCTGTTTATTACCCTGCCAGAAAAGTGTGCTTCAGGAGCCACGCCAAATGAATCTGCTGAAATACCAGGTTATTGGAAAGCAAAAGAGGGCAGCAAAGGATAAACGTGAGCATCTCCAACGCTGCCAAGATAGCAGAGCAGGGAAGTTCAGAGAGTCCTTCCTAAGGCCAGAAAAGGGACTCTAGGGCAGAAATTTGGGATAAGCCTGGCCAGCTGGCTTGTTGCTTACGCGTGGAGGAGGAAAGGGGGTGCCATGGACGGAGCACTACACGTGGGTACCAACCCTCCTGTGAGATGGGTGGCAGCGCGTCCCCCCCTCTCACGAGGCCTTTTGGGGGGGAAAATGCATGAAAGACAAAGGTGCCTGGGGCCATCAGCCGTGAGGAGCGCGCAGACGCAGAGCTGCCGCGTGTGAAATAACTTCAAACACAATGGATGCTGCCCAGTGGGTACCACCGCATCACGTACCACTCCGGCGTTACCGATTTGAATAAGACAGAGTGCTAAAACTTCAAAATTCAGAGAAGGGGAGGCAGGCAAGGATCAAACATCGTTGCAAACATTCCTCTCTCCTAATTAACATCCTAGCTCTCCCATCTCTCCATCAGACAGAACAATGGTCTTTCCCATCCATCCCTATTTGATTTGCATTTCGCTTTCCCATTCTGCTCATGCCGGTTGTGTTTATCGGCTCAAACTATGCACAAGCTCCTGAAAATTGTCTTTACAGCGACTTTTATTAGGAAATGAGGCATGAATGCAGAACGACAAACCCCAATCAAGCTTGAAAAAAATCTTTAAGTGATCTTGTTGAATTGATTTTCACAACAGGATGCGAACAGTTTTGACAGGAGATGTTTTCTCATTAACTTAACATTAATACAGATCACTGCACTGTCATTGCCATCTCCCTTTTGAACAATGCAGGAGCGAGGAGAGGCTAAGGAGACTCGAATACGTTGGGGGACCTGTATTTGCCATCAAAAGTCAAAATGGCCGATAAGAAACACCCCCAAGTGTTTTTACCCATGTTATAATCTACAAGTCTGGGGCTCTGAGCAACCTGATCTAGTTGAAGATGTCCCTGCCCACGGCGGGGGGGTTGGACTAGATGACCTTTAGAGGTCCCTTCCAACCCAAACTATTCTATGATTCTATGATTCTAAGTCCCACAAGGCGTTGTGGGCACTCAGCCACAGGGGAAGGATGCTCTGTACCACGAGAACGGACGCTGTCGTGGCACCTCCAGGTCCACGTGGAGCGGGGCTGTTCACTCTAAACCCTCTAGCAGCGTAGAGGGCTTGCTATGACGTTGGACTCGTAGAACTAGAAACGAGCCGCTTACATTATCCACGCTTCCATAGGCCTCCTCTTACTCATCTGAGGGAAAGAGAAGATGAATGCACTCAAAACATCTCACCCCAGGGGACCATCCTCCTGACTGTAGGATCCCAGTGCAGTCACAGACCGCCGAACGCGGGGGCAATTGCTAAGAGGTTCTGCTCATCAGGAGGACAGGAGGCCCTCAACGAGTAAGCAGTGCCCTGAAGATGTTCCGATTCACAGCCAGGTTGGAGTCAGCACGAGGACTTTCACTACTGAAACAGGTTTGGGACCACAGAAATGTGTATTCTTCTCCTTCCTTTGTCGATTCTCTATTGTATTCTTACAATGTCTTATGACGCGGCACAGTCTTGGTCTGCACCTCAAAATGCCTTCGCTCCTGCAGCACATACCATCGCATAAGCAAGTTCCCTCCATATTTTTCTTTTCTTCAGTGTGGGAATTACTACATAGTAAATGTGTTTAAAGGCTGATCTCAGCCAACGCCTTTAACTGTAACCGCAACACAAGTGATAAAATATAGATGGCAACGGTGCTGTGTTCAAAAACATTCAGACTTTGCCTATCTAGAATTTTTGATAGGTTTTTTCCTCTCGCTTTTAAGCTGCGTTTTGCCTGCTTTCATGAGTAAAATATACATGTAATTCATTAAAATAAAATTCCAGTGTGCAAGGTCAACACGGAAATGACATGAAACTATGTTAAATGTTCATATACCCCACAGAGCTGGGTGGATTAGGAGAAGGCTAGCAAAAATAGAACGACACCAAAACACTCATGCAAACAGCTCCCAGGAGGAGCAAAGCAGGATAAGAAAGGCTAGGAAAATAAAACGAGGCATTCCTCGCACGGATTTCAACACTGGGGGTTAAGCTGAGTTGAGTTCTCCCTTCCACCCCCATTCCTGCGCTGAGCAGGGAACTATATCGATTAATCTTAAACGAGGAAGTGAAAAGCAAACAAGAAATGTGCTGTTTTGGGGGCTGATCCAAACTCTGTTGAAGTCGAGGCTGCGTTTCTCATCTAATTCCATGGGCTATGGGGCAAGCCCTGGCTGGGCATTTTCAAGGTACAGGGTAGCAACTCATACCTACAGAGAGCACCCAAATTTTGTCCTCAAGACAGGTGACTCCAGAGCGATACCACCGTAACTCTGAGCAGAACTTTCCTGCGTCTCCATTCCCGTGTCTCCAAATAGTGCATAGCCGAGATTTTATCTAAAAGCGTGAAAGCACACTTAAAACATTTTGCAAGGAAAAATAAAATATTATCTGAGTAGCTCAGCTTTTAGATGAAGCTTGACCATAAGATGAGCGGACGCATGACCGCAGAGATGCTGTGCTCCGATTTGCGACCTGAGCTTTACATCCAGAAGCTCAGAGCGCTTCACAAATCCCTTCCAGTCAGGAGCAATGCTGCAGTGCCTGACCGCTGCGGAAAACAATATGGAAACACGAGCACTGCTGGGGAGAGGCCAGGCCAACGGTGGTTTGCGCTGGATGTCCGCATCCCACGGTACCAGCTGCAACGCACAGCTTGCAGACATGCTGTTCCTCCACTTCATTGCCCCTTGGTGCAGCCAGAGGCTTCCCTACCTCCCAGCCGCACAGGAAAGTAAATATTTGAGATGCCTGAAGGGATAAAGGAACAGCAGAACGTGCCTGTAGGTGTTGCTCAACGCACTAATGCGCATTTTGGACAACTGGGACGTGACATCAGCTCCCTAGGTTAGTGGATTTGCTCCACAACCCCCAAATAATTAGAATTTTTGCAGCTAGAGCAGCTGCGAGGGGAGAACACGAGAGCATGGTTTTGGGTGGAGGGGGGCTAAATGAGATTCTCAGCTGGTTTAAATCCAGCCCTGATGATGGACTTTTTCTGATTCTCACCAAAGTACTTGGTCTTTTATCCAGTAATACAAGCCTAAACCCGATGCTTTTATCTGGAAATTCCCCGTTTCAGCTAAGCCCAGAGAAAGCAGAGGCATTCACCCATGGGCTTCACTCCCTCCTGTTTACCACGCAACATATTTACCTGTGTACCAGGGGTAGGGTTGGATAGGGTTGCGACGACAAAGGTGAAGGGGTGTTGCTGCTGAAGCGATCAGAGCACAGCGCGGAGGGGTCTGCTGCTGGGAGCACGTGCGTATTTCCCAAAGCCTCTGCGTACTCCTCCACACCCCTCTCCCGATGCAAACCCCGTCACGGCAGATGGACCAACGCTCCAGAAGGAGGAACGGCACGGACAGCATGAAAAGCACAAGAGATGCTTCCTCCTGACCGACCCTCTTCAGCATGCTTTTGCTTTACAATTCGCCTCCCTTCCGAGATTAACAAAGCCGAGTGTCTCATGCTCCCCGCAGAGGGACATTTTTCAAGCCCTTTGATCATTTTCAGCTCTCTTCTCTGAACCCTGTCCAGAAAGAGCTGAGATTTCACAGAAGATGCTCCATATCATTATTTCAGATACAGCTATGTGCTCAGAATATTTCTCCTTTTCGTTTCTCCTGCATCTTAATGGGATTTTTTTCCCCTGTTTTTTTTTGCTTGGCTTAATCAGGTGCCAAGTAACGTGAAATAACGGCTGCATTCACGAGAACACAGCCAGCTCTTGAAGACCCCAGTGTTTCAAGAGAAAGCCTCCAGCAGGAGAAGGAGAAGCACCCATGGTGCACATAGCCCTGGAGAGACCAGCTTTGGACCTGCCGAGGGGCTGATGGAGCTGGGCGAGAGCAGCTCCAGAGGCACATCGGCGCAGTTAAATGGGACAGGGACCCTCAGCTCGACCTCTCCACGCAGCAGACGCCACCTCTGCGTGGCTGATACAGCTGAAAGGCCGTGGCCAACCCAACGCCCACCGGCTTTTTGCAGAGATAATTCACCACGTTTTACTTCTTGCTTCTTTAAAGCATCCCGAGCTCACCATCTGGGACGGCAATGGAAAGAAAAGGAACGGAGTTTGGCATCGCGCTGGAAAGCTAAACACCTTCTCACCTCCCTGGTATGTTTTAAAACTACAGTCTGATCATGATTCGGTATTTCTATTTCTTCCCTTGGTAGCAAATAAAGCAAAACCATAACGATCTAGAGCAATAATACACAAAGCTCAGCCTCCAGCAATTTCCTCCCAATTCATTAATATGCCAGGGCAGCTGAAGGAGGCAGAAAGGGCTTTGAAACAGGCTGATTGAGATTCCTAAACCATTTGGTCATGAAACAAAATGAAAATACAATCTTAGTGGAAAAACCCCAACTTATTACCAGAAGATCTTTGCTGAGTGCATTCTTTCAAGAAAAATTGGAAAAAGCTATTTTTCCTTTTGAGAACAGGAGACTCCGCAATTTCACCTTAGTAAACAAAGCACACGTTCACATCGTTTCCAACAAATGAGCTGGACTCAGTAACGATTTTAATGAAGTCATTTGGTAGATGCATATATACTTATTTACAAGATGACCAGAAAAGGATGTGCTGGCAGGAACTATGAAGGTGGAATGAAGTTGTGTCAGTTCACCCCTGCTAAGGATCCCATCCCACCCCGCCCCACGGAAAGCCCGAGGAGAAGGGGAAGAGACGGGCATTGCCTGGCAGCGCCCACTGCTCACTGCAAACAGCCTGACGCTTCAAAAAACTCTAAGGAGGCACATCCCGACACGCACACGATAGGGATGCTTGGAAAGCAGCAGGCAGCTACGACGGCTTCCCTCGGGCCGAGGTGTCCCCGTGGGGCTCGGAGACCTTGCTGCCCTCCCGGGGACAGCTCCTTCTCCAGGACCTCCTCAGGGGAGCGGGTCTCCAACCGCAGCCGGGTGCTGCTCCTGGGGCCAGTCTTGCTTTTTTCCAAAGTCGACTGTTTTCCCTGTGGAATCGGATGGAAAATTCCACCCAACGCAATCAGGGAAAAATCTGAGAGAAAACCCCTCCTGCGGGGAAACGTCAGAGTGTTTTACAGTGATCAGAAACGCCGAAGCAAAACATTTTCCTCTTTCCGAAATTAGTTCTGCTTTTGGGGAGGAAGAGACTTTCCATTTGGCAAACGGGTGCGATGGTTTGACTTCTTGTCCCAAAAAAAGACCACCACCAAAAGAAAAACGTAGAAAGAAAGAAACTGGTATTTCCCATCAGCTGGAAACTCCATTTTTCACCCTGCTCCTCCCCAAGCCCTCAACTCTCTTAGCTCGGATGGAGACGCCACTTTCGGCCTTGAAGCTCCGTGCTCCGAGCCGCCCCTGCCACAGGGCAGGGAGCAGCACGGGGAGCCGCCGTCACGCCTGGCCGGTGATGCTCCATCTTCCCCCCCTCCCACCCCCCCGATAATATTTCAGGTCACTCTCTCGTCCAGGCTGCCCCAAAGCCCCCGCCTCCCTCTGACGCTGCCCGCCTGGCAGCGAGGGCTCGTAACGAACAGCGCTGGCACATCTCGCAGAATACTGTTATTAAAAGTAGCTGCGGCACGGAGAGCCTGGTTAAAATTAATACAGAATTATAACCCTCTCGAGGGAGGATCAAATTTATTAAACTAGCCAGTTACTGCATGAAAAAGGGGCACGAGGGTTTTTTTGTTGTTGTTTCTTGTTTTGTTTTCAAATCCTTAAAAGAAACATTAGAAATGGGAAGTCAAAGGAAACACACTTAAGATTTTTTTTTTTTTTTTTAAGAAACTTTCTGCCCTATTAGAAGAAATGCATCTGGACTGCCAAGTTGCAGCCTACTGCGAATTAAATGATGGGTGAAGATCTCAGTAATGGAAGCAAAAATAGATGTTGAAGGTAACCATTCACCTCAAGACCTGTCCTAAGAATACACTTCATGATCTTAAAGAGAAGTCTGCACTTAGTACTGAAATAGGGGCAGATTAAGGTACCCATATGATTAAAATAAATATCTTATTTTTTCTGTATTTCTTTGTCCTTTGCCAAGGTGCCTCTACTCATTGCGAGCAGACCCACTCCCGTGCCGGTGCGTGCAGATTTCCCTGGGGCTAATTACAACACGTACGGTCAATCAAAACCATCCTGGGATCAGGGTCTTCTACAAAGGCTTTGGGGATTTTTGGCAGAGCTCCTGGCATTGATAAAATAATCAATATTAATTACTATCGCAATTATATCACTTATTGTTATAGACCAATACCTTCGTCACAACACAACCGCTGAATGTTGCTTTAAGGCTAAATTTATGGGCCAAAGTAAAGTCACTTGAAATCAGCAGGAAACCCTGAGAAACGTATGCGCTGTGAAACATTAACTCTATTTTATTAGTGGCTTACATTTTTACTGCTGTGATGCTTGGCATTTTTGTATCAGCTTAATATTTTAAGAAATCCCCACCACCAGTAGTAAAGGAGCCATTTTTCTTCCTCCTCCTCCCTCGCCGTGACAATAAAAGTGATTAGTGCAGACAAAGTCCGCGGAAAGGATCCCGACGCCGAGCCCGGCTCAGAGCTGCAAAAACACCCAATAATTGATTTTTTTTAGCATCTGCAATAAGCGACTCCGTGCGTGCCGCCGTCAACCGCGACGCCTCAGTTAGCCTGGTAGGTCCGAGAGCCGGGCACTGGAGCGAGCGGGCTGCCAGCTTTGCAAGCGGGCGCTGGTTTTGTACCCCTGCCGGTTTATCCACTGGGGTCTAAATTGCTGTTCTCAGTTCTGCTTACACGCTCATCGTTTTTCTCCTTCGCTTTCCAAACCGTGGGACCCATAGGCACAGAATTGCCTCCTATAGACTCCAATAACACTTAAAACTGCATGCACGTAGCATAAACTATCGGACTGCCGTGTCTCCCTGTACCTCCGCCTTTGGGCACGTCCTCTCCCGTCCCTCCAACGGCCTTTCGTAGAGGGACGACTCCTTTATTGCACTTAATACGTCTTTTTCTGGGCCAAGCATGCATCTAGGTCTGGAGGCGGTAAAAAGACATTCTGGCACGATGCTCCTGTAGCTCCAGGCTTTTTCTTGGAGAATTTAAGCAAAAATCAATGAACTTCTCATTTAGCCTTCACTCGGGCTCTTTTCCTCCATTTCAACGCCAGCTGTCATACTGACACACAAGGGAAATAACACAAAGTTGAACTAGAGATGGGTTTTGCTACTCCAAAAGCAGTTGCCATGAAAAGGGAAGATCCTTTCACCCGGGTCAGCCCCTCGCAGGTCCAGGAATCCAGCTTAAGGTTTCTTAAGTGGATCCAGGAGATCACACAGATCTAGAGGCTGCCAAACCAAATATTGCTCTAAACCCCACACTACTTCGCTGGACCTAAAGCGCAGGCATCCCTCTGCAGACCAGTTCTCACACCACGATGCCTCCTGCATCGCATGCTAAATACATAAGTCAGGACACCAAAACAAACACATCCAACGTTAAATAATTCTGCAGAGCACCTCGAACTATTTGGTGCCCCTGTGAAAGCACCAGCTGCCCGAGCCCCGTAACTGCAAAAGAAATGTCTTCAAACCCAGACAAGCCCCTGCATTTCCAGGTGCTGCTACCCAGCTTCCGCAGAGCCAATATATCCACTTCTCATCTTCCTGGGAGGTGACCTTCAAAAAGCCATTTCGGTAACAAACTGGGATTTTAATAGTTTCACCAATTCTGAGCTGAGCCCTCACTGCACTTCTCCTTCATGTCTTATCTCCTTCAGCTCCAGGAAGAGCAACGGGTCTCCTCTCTGACCCTTCCACCCTCCCAAAAGACACTGATGTCTGCCAAACCTACAAAGTGGCCAAAAAAAAAAAAAAAAAAAAAAAAAGAAGAGCCTGAAGCTTTCCAGTGAGCAGTCCTGTAATGAACATGATTCATAACAAAAATACCAGAGGAAAGTAGTAGATTTGCTTATTTCTCCCCCGCGTTACTGGCAGACTTTGTAACATTATGTACTTTTGGGCTTAGGTCCAGGTTAACCATGTTTGAGTGTAGGAAAATATAGGTTCATCTCAAGATGTGTGGATGGGCAGAGGAGAAAGCCAGGTCCCCAGCCGGGGAGGAACTGCGCCGTGAGATTCATCTGCCAACTCATGCCATGGGACCCTGCCCAGCCGACGCAAAGCTGGGCAACGTCACAGCTGCTGGGTGCTTGGGTACCCCCAGGAAGGGCTTTGGGCTACAGCTCCCTCCATCCCGCAGCGACGTCCCAAGAAGACGCCCAAGAACGGCTCATTTTCGGGGTTAGGGGCTGTCGGTTTAATTCTTAGCTCTGGGAGCGTTACCTGCTTACATTCAGCATCTTGCAGGAAAAAGGTTCAAAGCTTTAAAGGGATTTACTCACTTCAGTCACCGCGGGATGAGGAGTCTTGCATCTAACGTGGAGGAACGGGGATGGAAGTTGGGTGTTACAACCAGGAAAGAAAGCCCCGAGGACCCTTGTATAGCCTCTAGTAAAACAGAAATAATACAAATGTGTTTGTTTTGTCCTGCTTACAGGCTGTAAAAGCTGCTTGAGCAGAAATGCACTGCAGAAGTACAGTCAGGCACTTTTGCTGGAGCCCAGCTCTAGTACTGTCAGCCCCAGGAGTTAAAAAATTGTGAGCTAGATCCAAAGAAAATAGAAGACAAGCTCAGAAACCAGGCAAATAATAATAATAAAAATAATAAATCCTGGGCTCTTTTCATTTTCATTCCCATTTTTGACTCCAGGCCTTTTCAAGCTTTCCTCTACAGCTACGAAGCCTAGAGACTTTCGTTTGTTAAAAACACAGTTGTGTCTAATAACACGACTCAAAAGCCAGGGCTTTAAAAAAAAAAAACAACACACCCAACTTTGTCAAGGCACTTGCTAAAGTCACAAAAGCTTGGATTGCAGCGTTCCCGAGAGCGCTCAGGCATGGGAATGATTGCGTGCATGTATTTAACCGTGGGTTATTTTTAATAGGGTTAGTGCAACGGTTTGCACTGTTTTGGTTAAGCCCACCCCGCTGAAATAGCACCACTAACGTTAACAGCCGGGGGGCAGGTGTCTCCACGGGGCACTACGACATGCCCTCGTGTCCCTGCACCACAGTGGTGACGGTGGGGTCTCGTGGATGGCGCGTCAGGCAGGGACCCAGCGAGCACGGGGTCAGCTCTCGCCCCCTGGCTCGCTCCGGGAGAAGCCACTTAACCCCCTTCGGTGCCTCGGTTTCCACGCCTGCAGCGCCAAATGGAAATCTGAGCCTTTGAAACACGTGTGACGGCACATCGTGCACCTCTTGGTCGCCACGAAGGTGGAAGGAATGTGAAAACGAGTTATTGCCCTGCCAGCGCCTTTTGTTACACGGCTCTTTGGCATTGCTTCCGTCTGCGTCTGGACCCAGCAGAGCGTGGGGGGGGGGTGGGGGGGTGAGGTGGTGCTGGGGGGCTATGCTGGGACACGCCACCACGTCTGCCACTGACACACTGGCACACGTCGAGGAAGGACGGGCTCTCCTCTGCCCCCGCTGTTGCTCTTGGCTCTGAAGTTTCACCTTTCCTCTAAGCAGCACCTGCTTCCCAGTAACGTGCAAATATCTTGGCACGTGCCTTCCCGACAGCGTTTGGAGCAGATATTCATCAATGCAGAGAGCTGCTCTCCTGGTAGCCGGTGAAAACCTTCTGTACCATTTGGCACTCGTATTCCACAGCTGCGCTCTCAGTGGCAGCTTTCCACCCAGGTTTCATCCGACTGCATTACTGTTGGACCGGGTTACATCTTTCCAGCTCAGTCTTAATGCCGTTAAAAGGGCCTTAATGACTTGGAGAGGCAGCAGAGGTGCAAACGATGGCAGGACTTTGGGGAGCAAAACGCAGGGAGGCAAAAGCTCCGGCGGTTGCTCACCTTGTGTCCCCTGGCACCCACGGCACCCCAGCTGTTGAGCTGAAAGGTTTCCAGAGCAGTGGTGCTCCCAGAGCCCTTTGCCCTGCCATGGAGTTCAGGAGGCAGGACACAAACTATCCCGCTCACCTCTAAGACACCCAAATCCTTGGAGACAAGCCATAAATTACACTACCTCTACAAGAGCGGCAGTCTTATTTGTCACCGTCTTCCTCGCCCTTGCTCCAGGTGTCTTTTCCAGGGCTGGATTAGGGATCAGCCCATGCTAGCCTATGCCTTTTTATCATGCCACCAACCTCTGAAAAGTCCAGGTTGGAGATTTGGAGGTTTCCCTCTTCTCTGCTTCACGCAAAGTCCAATGTATAGTGCTTCACTTATAAGCCTACGTGCTCCAGGATTAATTGTTAGCCAAAAAGGGGGATGTAGCTGCAGCCCCCTGCACTGGAAGATGCCTCATGCATTGAGAGTCAGACGTCCCGGTGGAAAAGGCTGGAGCTGGGACCCAGTTTGCTGCCTGCTGCTCCCACGCCGTAGCACTGGAGTGAGATACACCCTACAGGACCCCCCCACCGCCTCCATACAGATCCAGAACAATAAACACCACCCTGAAGTTTTGAGGGGGGATGCCAGGACAGGAGCATCCCAGCCAAAGCTGGCACCTCGCAGGCACTGCTGTTTTCCCCATCACCGCAACATGTACCAACTCCAGCCATGGCGTCGGCTGGAGTAAACTCCCTGCCTTATGGAGGCTCATGAAAACCCTCATCGAAGGCAAACAGGCAGCTTTGTTTTACTCAAACCCGGACGCATTTCGGTTGGGCTAAATCAGCACCTCCTTGGACAGCCCTGCCCTGCATCTCACCAGCTCCTCCTGCTGAAGGCAGCGTGGCCGAACCACGCGCCACAGGAGCACAGGGAAAGCGGTCCACGCAGCGGAGGCGGCCCTGGGCGCTGCGGAAAATAACTTATTAAGCTGCCCCAGGCAAATCTGAGAGACCCTGTGTCACAGCCAGGGCAAAGAGACGTTTTCCTGCATTGAAACCGTGAGTTGGGAACAGATCCCAGTGACACTGCGAAATTCAAGTCATAAACCATTTAGTTTTCTTTTTTAATTCCCATGAACATTTTACCCTTCTGGTTATGCAAACATTCAGCCCTCCCTCTCCTTCCGCATCCCTGCATTTGTGCTATAGTCTTTTTAACCCCGTGCAGGACAGCAGTTTGCCAAGCAAGGGGGTCTGTACTGAATCTAGAGAAACCACACCATAACCCCTCCGACAACTTAAAGATCAAAGGCTACCTTTATCCCTGGCCTCTCAGGTACCCGGCAGGTACCGCGCCGTGTGCCAAACGCGGGAGGAGATGGGTGTACAAGGGAAAGAACAAAATCTGGCCGACAAGTTAACGTGTCGCTCAACTCCGATGAAGTTTCGTGGCAGAAGCGGACATGTCACTGGACTGCGGACAGTGCGTGCCGGCTAGATAACACGTTCGAGATGGAACAGAGAAACACTTAACGTCTGCCAGCAGGAACGACACGAGAAAACAACTGCGACATAAAAGACTTCGTGAAGCGGATGACATTTGGGCCAAAATAAGTTTAAGATGAGGCGCTCCTTTGAGCCGTTCCTTGGTTTTTTTTATCTGCTACTAAATATTTTGTCATTGGGTAATTTTTGGCTCTGTTCCCCATTATTGTCTAGTTGCTGTGTTTTCAGTTAAGGGGATTCGCCTGCGAGCAGCTGCAGAAAAGGGAACAGTGCACCAGTACAACTGCAAATGTCTCTTGACCTCAGCACAGTCCAAGGAGTCTTTAAGCTACAAAATAAGCGATTTTAAAGGAAAAAAAAAAAATCTGTTTTCTTATGGACACAAGCTACATAATTTTTTCTTTGCGTTGCCTCCTCTCCCTCTCTTTCCTCTGAACGTTTCCCTTTTTGGTCATAAAAAGGTTGAGAAAATAATACTAAACCGAGAGGGTTTTGTTTTCAAAACCAAAGTTTTCTAGCAACCACTCAGGTAAGTCTAGCATCTCAAACCTGTTTCTTTTTTAAGTCACTGATATAATTTTGTCTTTACACTTTTTAAATTAATTAAAAAAAAAACCCCAAATCACAATTTTTAAAATCGTCACATCCAGGCCAATGTTTTTTCCGGAGCCACAACTCTTTGGCTTTCGGAAGGACCTTTCAAGGTGAAGCCTGGTGAAAAGCAGACGCTAGCACGCAGAGCTAACCCATGGACCAGCAGCTTACCTGGCCAAAAAGCAGTAGGTAGGTTTTTTTGCTAAGGAAGACAGAAGATGCTCATGGTTAGAAGCGGCGAGAGATGAAAAGAAAATACCAAGACGCTCTGCCTCGACCAAAATCTTATCTCCTATTTTGTCCTACGGTGACTCTTACAGACCTCAAACAGAACAAAACACGGCATCTTTGTGTACGGACGTTGTTGCCGTCTCTATTTTTGTTTGCAACTGAATGCAGAAATCCAACAGCAAAAATCCAACCTAATTCTGTCGCTGGGTTAGGACAACTGACGCTTTGCTTTTAATCTAGGTGTAAAAAATGAGTGTTTGCCTAACGACAGTCTGTTGCAACACCTTTTATTTGCCGAAATAACTAGCCCAACTTTCAGAATCGCTAGCAAATTCAGGTCCCTACCTTGAACACCTTGCGTGAGGTGAGGAAGAATAAGTTTTTGGTATTTGGTGGAATTCCAAAAACATGCTGAAAAATACACTAGGAGTCTAAATCTTAAGCTATATGCTTTCCCCAATTTCTTTCTTATTAGTGTCATAAAATAGTACAGCCTTCCAATTACGACCACCGGCAGCATCGGGGACACACACACACCCCCCCCGGAGGGGCTCAGCATCATCACGGGAGCTTTGCTCCCACCACGGGCCACCACTACTGCCCATCGCGGGAGAGCGCTGAGGTCCTCTCCTCCGCTCCAAACGGTAACCCCCCACCTACAACGCCTTTTCCCACTTCTTGCAGAAATCTCCAAGGGCCAAATTTCAGCTGGTGGGAACTGGCCCACCCCCATCGACTCCAGTGGGGAATCACTGATTTACACCGGCTGAGGAATAGATGCTACTGAGCAATCAGCATTAAATCACATCGTTCAGGACCAAACTCCAGTCGCCGAGGGCCAGGCTAAATGAAAACTGTCTGGCTTTTACACAAAACCGCACAAGCCCCGGAAAATCAATTTTCTGAGTTTTGTGTAATTTTCCACAGGACAGAAGAGAGAGTCTTTATTCCATCTGGCCTTTAGAGGAAGGTTAGGGACTCAACAAGAAAGAATTCAATTGACCTGAAATCAGAAAACAAGTTTCAAACAGTGAGACAGAACTTGGATTTCTTGACTGGTTTTTAGCAGAAACGCTATAAAAAAAATCCAAACCCCTGAATCGACAAGACATCCACGCTCCTCCCTCCCATTTAGTAAGTTCTCATCCCAAAAATCCAACTTTTTTTCCTCCTTTACAGAGTTAAGAAGTACTTCGCTCGTCAGGAGGTTAACTCCTGAACATTTCTGGAGTCTCTGAACATTTCGGCTTTCCGCTGGATTTTGCGTGTGAGCACACGAAGCAGAAATAGGGAGGAGGAAGAAAGCCAAGGGCTCGGCGGAGACCCACTGCATGCAGCCCAGAGCATGCTCTGCCTTTGGAGGGGGGGACGCTGGCACGGGGCTGATTTACACCCGCCCAGGACCCGAAGCAACGCACTTAACCGCAGAGCTAAGAAAAATGCTCCCTGCCCATCTTCCCTGCTCCGCTGCCGAGCGCCAGCAAGCAGCCGGGAAAGCCAGCAAGGGCCAGGAGGCACGGTAAATCAGCAGCCTAGGGCAAGGCAAAGCGTGGCATGTTGACCCGCTTTGGTCTAGCACCTGAGATTTCCAAAGCCCAGAAAAAAAACAAAGCCATCATCCGACTGCCAGAAGCAGGGGGCTGGCCCGTCAGCTGATATAAATCAGTTTATTCTGACTTACACCAGTCAAGAATCCAGCCGCTGAGTTGTTTGGCTTCCCCCCCCCCCCCCCCCCGCTCCTTATTTTTTCAGCAGAGTGTGATCGCCCTTGCCAAGCTGCCTGGAATGAAAAACAAAGCCCAATGTGCCATGACGGAGGCTTCTAGGCATTACCGCAACGCAAATAATAAATACCGGGAATAACCCCCCCGGGGTGGGATCCCTCCCCTTGGATCCCTGTCGGAGGGCAGCAGCGCAGTCCCGTGTTTTGCGTGCAAGACCGGTTAGCAGGGAAAAGCCCGAGACCATCTTCCCCGCAAAGCCGTACACCTAAGCCCAGCTCAGAGCTGCAGAAATACGGCAGGAACGTGCCCACGCAGCCTACAACAGCAGCAGCATTTGCACCCCCTTCACGCGGGGAATAATCCCGAGGGGTCGAGCGTAAGGATAATGCGGTTGTAGGAAAGTGAGCAATTCCATCCCAAACCAGAGGCTGGAAACAAACGGGCTCGGAGAGACGAGGCTAAATTGTGGTGGTTTCCAGTAATGGAAGTAGTGGCAAGGATAGCTGATTGTATGTTCCCGAGAGCGATTTGACGCGTGCGTGCCCACGAAAGCTTTGGAAACACGTTACGCAGCGCGGTTATACGAGATGAACTTAGACACAACAGCCACCAGAAAAAGAAAGTGATTGCCTTTTATTTGTTTTTTTTTTTTCCCCCCAGTATTTTGTTTCTATGGAGCTGGCTGGAAATTGAGACTACGTCCTCGCTGCTGGCAGAGCACAGAGCAGCGAGGAAGCTGTAAATCTAACAGAACTTTCCCAAATGGAAGGATTTGCCCCCCGAAGACACCGGGAACGCCGAGATGCGGCAGAGATACCCGTGGGCAGCACTGCCGGAGCCGCCCTGCTCTCCGCATCCTTTCCCTGCCAGCGCCGAACCAGCGGAGAAGAACTGCAACTGCATTCCCGACAACAGGGGAGTTACAAAAACGTGCCTCTGCGGACACAACCAGCCACGTCCGATTTACGTGTGTTTATCCCAGGAAAGAGCAGAGCCAGGGAAGCCCGGCTCCTGCGCGACGTGGTGGATGACAAACACCCTCAGCAGAAGAGCTCTGGCTCGTGCCGAAGGACGAGGAGGGGAAAGGTCCTTCCCCTTTGGGATGGACGCCCGGGGTGCTCCCCAGGCTACGAGCCCCCGAGCCCCATTTCCAGTATTAGCCACGCTAAATCTTAAATCCCAGAAATGCCATTTCACCAACTGAAATAGTGAGAAAAATAGAATAAACCATGCTCCTATGACCACAATTTGATTTCTACTCTTTGTATTAAATCATAGAATAGTTTGGGTTCGAAGGGACCTGTAAAGGTCATCTAGTCCAACCCCCCCGCCGTGGGCAGGGACATCTTCAGCTAGATCAGGTTACATAGAAATATACCTTAACGTTAAAACTTAGTAAAAGAGCATTTAATATTCAGTTTTCCAATTTATATTCTTTTTCTGCTGACAGCCTTTCCTCAGCTAGTGGCACATGTCAGTGTGACACCCGTTCCTTGTCCGAGACAAAGTTTGTATATCTGATAATTTCCAGTTAGTAAGAGACAAGTATTTGTGAGCTCGGTTGTTTGGGAAAAGGGACCGTAGAAGTGCGTGTATGTATACATACATAAATATATAGTTATGTGACTAATAAATTGTTTTGTGTGAAAACAGAAAAGAAAGTTAGCTTTTTACGCTCTTAATTTTCTAAGGGAAATCTTTGGTGAGATCCGACGCTTCCAGAAGAAAATCAAATAGTCTATTAGCCAGCCAAAAAAAAAAAGGGTATTGACAGAAGTAAGCCCCTAACACAGACCCGCTGCACTTGACTAGTAAACACACTGAAGCAGTAAACCACATCTCAACCTGAACACGCGCTATAGGATGTGCCAATATTTTGCTTGACGTAAGCCAGGGCTGCGCCTGCGGGACAGCGGCTTTGCCCCGGGCCGGCCCGAGTGAGCGGCTGGGGGGGTTTAAGGGATGCTGCACCCCGCGACAGACCTCAGCAAAAACGGGTTCGGAGTTATTCCAGCCCTCCGCAACCGTAAATGCTATGCAAAAAATAAAACATGTCAGCAGTCCCCCCTGCCTGCCTAGCATCTTGAACGGCCAGAGGAGCATTATATGCTTTCGCCCCGCGACTCAAAAGAGTTACAAGGCCAGTGGACGTTGGGAGAGCAGCTGCTTCAAAAAGCTGCTCCGGGTAAACCTGTCAGAGCCGACGGGTAAACATAACGTGAGTGCAGCCGCTGTACCCGGGGAGGCAAGCAATTGCTTTTTCTCCAAAATAAAAGGAAGAGTTTTGCTCAGGGCAATGTGGAATATAAACGTGCAACTGTTCCGCATTAGCTGCAGCATTCTTCTTTTTACCACCCAATTTTCCCTTTCATTCTACGGCAAACAGTGGAGGTTCTCTATTGCACATTGGGGGCATCCAAACTGGAAATCATTAAAATATAGATTTCATTTATAGTGGACCTTCTGTGAGTGGAAGGAAAGATTGCCACAGCTTCCTGAGTGTATGATTTAATGATGTGTTCTGCATTTTCTTAATTTTCCACATTTTAAAGGCCTCTGTTCTCTATTTGGTGGAGGAGGGATCGTTCAAGAGGCACGGCAGACACAGTTGCTGGAAACGTAGAATCCAGAATGCCCACAAACGGGACTTGGGTAGTTGCGAGGGGAAAGAGGAGGCACTTTGTAGCTGGGTCATTTATTTTCTCATAAATGCACAAATTCCGTGAACGGTAAAGCAAAGCCTTTAGCCAGCTGCTTGGTTTGAAATTACACGATCTTTAAACAAAACGGAGGGCTAAAAGGCAGCCCTCAACAAGGGTGCAACGCTGCGCCTCCTGCCATAAGCCACTCATCGAGGTCCATGGACATCTCCTTCATCCCAGGACATGAAAAATCCTAATATCAGGATTAGCCTCATGGCTCAGGGGACCGTGACAGCGGCCAACAGCCAAACGGGCAGCTCAGACCCAGTATTTTGGGGCTCCCCGTTACCTATGAGACCTGACACCTTGGTGCTAACGCTCTGCACGTGAGATATCTTGAGGTTCGCAAGCAGAGACGGCTTGAACACGTACCGTTACTCCCAAGATTTACCCTCCAAAAGAAATACTGAATTACGCTATACATTACAGACCCGTCGTTCAGATATAGGGCTAGAAATCTTGTACAGATTTTCATTTCAATGTGAGCTGAAAGTGCGGTTGTTGGCTTGGTTTTTGTTGTTTTTTTTTTAAACAAATAGTTGAAAAATATGGAGAGAAAAAATGCTATCATTTAAATAATATATATAAAACAGGAATGAGCTGTGCAGAGTGCATGTCTGTTATGTATAACTTAAATTTATACCCATGGCAGAATGAAATCATCACTTAAAATAAAGTCAAATGTCCATTTTTCAGATTTAATTAAGACATCATTTTGATGGGGGCTAAGCTAACATAAACAAGCCAAGAAAGGCAATATGAAGAATGAACTGCATATAAAACCTGGAGCTCGTTTGTATGCCTGAGCTGCATGACTGAAGCTGAACAGTGTAAGTGTCTTACATTGAGTTACAAGTGTTTTCTGCTGTGGTTTAACGTAAGAAAGGTAAATATAAAGAGTTATTTTTAAAAATAACTGTCAGAATGAACTCTGGGAGCCTTGCTCCCTTGTTTTTATCTCTCTTGGCTTCGGAGCGCTTTACCCTGGACGTAAAGCATCCTCGATACTCTAAAGCATCTACATTGTCTACGTGGGCAGGGAAGGTCCAGACGACACGGGCACACATTGCACCCCTTGGCAGGGGAGACCCTAAATATATTCATTTGAATGTGTAGAAAAAGCGTGAAGGGAAGCCATGCAAAGCTCGCTCTTTCTCCCAGCTAAGGATCTGAAAAATCCAGTGGGAGGCAGGCTCCGAAAACCGTCTACACCGTGGCCTCGTTAGCCTATGGGGACAATTAGCAAGTGTTGCGGTCGCGCGAGCAATACCGAAGTCACATCGTCGCCAGAAAAAAAAGACACAGTCATCTCAACAGACATGAACGCAAAGGTGTCGGATGAGAGGTTCACCAGTGCCCCTCTGGCCACGCGGTCTCTTCGGTAAAGAAATGAACTCTGCAAACGCTGAGGTTTCGCCACCGGCTCTCGCAGTTTCTCCTGGAGCTTTTGTACCCCCCAGGAGGACCCGGGAACTCCAGACACCCGTGAACAGAGCGAATGCTTGCCTATTTTGCAGCGCAAAACACGCAAAGCGGGTGCAAAGCAAAATCACTAAAACGCTGTAAGCTGCCATCCAGAACAAAGATTTTAAAATCGTGGGGTTTTTTTCCTCTCATTCACTGGCACATCAGGCACTGAACTGAGATACACCCGGGTGGTTTGCTGAGCGCTGCCTCCTATGGATCGGTGCTAAAAACCTGCCTCAACGTCTTCTAAGGCTGTGAACCTCTTTTTCCTTATTTGGTTCCTTCCCAAAATCCTTAAAGGATTAATTTAAATGTCCCAAACAAATCTGTATCTATTTAAAGAGGGCTTTTTTGGTTCACTCACATGGGCTGTTGTGAAGAATAAGAGATATTTACATCAAACAACTCTATGGAAACAGGGAATATGCTGCATTTTGCAGTCCCAAAACTTTGTCTTCTACAATTCCCACCAGCTTGAACTTTAGTTGGAGGGGGAAAAGAAAAAAAAAAAAAAAAAAGATGAGGCGACACACTCAAAGCATGCCAAATTTAGAGTTCGATCAAAATGAATTTGCTTTCACGCAAAAGCCTTGAAGCCCCTGGGACTGCGACCAGCGCCGCTCGCCCTCACCCCCCGTCCCCGCCGCGGGCAGGTCTGGCGGGCGGTGGCGGGCAGGACACCTTCGCTGGAGGTGTCGGCGCAGGTTGCTGCTCCAGGCGGCTGGAAATGATTTGTGGCAGCTTTGATTCCACGTGGCTACCATACACTTAAACTATTTCCGAAATACTGAAATTACTGCCAGGCGTGGGACCCTTGCCTTCGTTTTCAGAGATGCCTGTCGTAAATAACCGATGCCTTGTATAACGTAATTCACAGGTTAGCTACCAGGTGCTCCTGTGCACCGCAGACCTGCGAGAGGCACTGCCTCACGGGTAAACGAGAGACAAAGCAGGAATTCAAGCCATGCAGAGGTATGTTTGCTTTCCTGATAGCGCTTGTAATTATTTTCTGCGCTAATACCTACTGTTTCATCAGGAGCGTGGCTCCCCATCAGTTCCTCCCTCTCCTCGCTACTGCAAATAATTCCTTTTGCCGTATAAATTCATCGCATTGGTCTTCTGCAGCAACCTCTCCCCCCTGGCACCTCTCAATACACTTTCTCACTGGCACTGGGAACACTCTCCAGGCAACTACTCCTTCCCAGATAACCCAAACTATACAGGACTACGTTTCATCACTCCCGTTTGCTTCTGAAGCTCCATCTCACTATAAGAAAGAAATCCTACAGCCGCTTTCCTCTCCTGACGGGAGGGAGAGAACAAGGTGGGAGCGTGCACGTGCAGAAACGACGGCTATGAAGCTCTTTCGTGATGACTTTACCAACCGAGCCACCAGCCGCGCAGAGTGACGGCTCGCAGCTGAGCCAGAAGCCCCGGGATGGAAAACACACGGGCCGGGAAGCGGTACCCGGGGGCTCAGCGGGGTGGGTCCGGGGAAGTTTGTCCCGGAGTATATAAAGGTCCTGAAAGAAGCTGGTGGCATCTGCTCAGCATCACCTCCGCCTCACCTCCCTGGTGTTGCACCGATCGGTTCAGTATCTAATTGGGGGCAAGTCTGATGGACTGGCAGACCGACATACAGCGTCTCAGCCGGGAGCCGATTGCCGCGTCCTGGGTTTCCTACATCTCTTCAGTGCGATTTTCTGTTCCCCTCCTAACAGTTTCTGTTCCATCTTCCTGAATGAGGAACGTCAAAGAACAAGACACGATTTCAAAAGGAACCCAAAATTTGTTGAAAACCACATTTTTCGGGATAAAGGGTTAGTTTCAACACTTCCCCCCCCCCCGCTACAAACAACTTCTGAAAATAAAAACGTTGATCTTATTTATTTCATCACCGTCCAAAAACACCATTTGGTTCTCAAATTATTTTCCTTTTTAGATGTAAGGTAATTACGTACGCTAAAAATGATAATGCGGGGTGGGCGAAGGGAGACTTTTTAACCCGAACAAACCAGAGCAGTTGAAATAACCCAGAACCATTACTCTCCAAAACTTCTGGGGGTGCAAGCTATTTTGAAATCAATTTTTTTATCCCAATTTGGGACAACAATTACTTTTTAATATTCAAATATTATTCCTACAGCGGGAAACGCATTTCCTGCCCTGCAGAAGTAAAATATAAACAAGCAGCCTATATTCCCAAAGGGCTGAGCAAACGGCAGACTCAGCAGGAGCCGGCACATCCTCGGCGCTGTTCATAGTCTTAACCCCACGCTCCCGTCTGCGTTAGGGCAGCGCTGCGCAATGCATCCAGCTTTTCCCCATGCTGTTTCTGAAGTCCCCGGGCCCTGCCCGCGTCCCCTCTTGCGGTTTTGCTGAGGGTGCAAGCACAGTAGCTTGCGTAACCCCTGCCTTTGCAAGAGAAAGAGAAAAAAAAAAAAAAGCCGCCTTGCAGAAACGGCAAAAGCAGCCTTCCCCCCTCCAGACATGTGTTCCCGTTTAACAGACCCTTACAAGCAGCTGAGCGGGCTGCAGCGCAGAGCCCGTGCGCAGTTTGGACAGGTAATGGAGGCTGTCACGTAAAGAACTACCTTTCCCCCCATTAAAGAGAAAAAAAACAAGGCTGCAATAAAACTAACAGCAACTTATTTTATGAAGTGCGAACCAATAAACCAGTGCCTTTAGATTACACAGGTTACTTCTCCCACAGAGGCTAATGGAGTGCAATTAGGACAGAGGTTGTTTTTCCCCAGCACTCAAGCGCTGTGGTGATGTGCTGGCAACGTACGCGGACGCTGGGCAAGCCCCCTCTCCTCCTACCGAGGGGCTATTCCAGCGAACCCGTTGGTGGGGAGGCTGGAGTCGCAGAGAAGAGCCAGAGCCCGTCCTTGGGGTCCGCGGGCTTTAGAGAAAACCCAGCGGGGCGTTTTTAACAGACTGTGGATCAGAGACACCAGTCCAGGTACAGGGCAGTAGAGAGCAATAAACCTCTAAAAAACCAAAACATCTTTCCGGAAGCCTTTTAACTTTTTTGTGATGCGGATGTCCTCGCGGCTTGTTTGAATACCAAATCCTCAACAAAACCTCACTTGGTTCTTGCACGCCTCGTGGCAGGCAGTTCCGCCGGCTAAGTAATTTCTTAAGGCAAATACCCGCGTGCACACACGCACGCACACGGGGTGTCCCCCAGTGCATCCCGGGTCCCTGCAGCACACCCTGTGCCCGGGCACTGCCCCGGACTCCCTCTCCCCGCACCGTTTCCCCCGTAATTCGTTCCTGCCGTGGTAGGAACCGGCAGGTTTCCCCCTTCCAGCTGCTGGCGCACATACGCATCGCTGTTAAGACACATATAAATAGCATCCCGCGTCTGGCAGAGAAGCCGGGCTGCAGCGCAGCAGCTATCAAACCAGGTTATCACCCGGGACCACCACTGCCCTGCCCGTCCGAGGGGAAAGGGGGTGGTGGGGGGGTGTCTTCGACATGCCAGGAACATCCCCAGGCAGTCGCAAAGGAGCCCCGGCAGCGGGGTGGGTGCCAAGACCCCCCCCCCCGGCGGAGTGGGAGCACGTGTGCCTTTCATCACCGCCCTCACTTATCTGTGTTTGTTTTTCAGCACATCTCTAACAGCAAACTGGATGGCCACTGCGTGTTTCAGATTAATGGTCTCGTTCGGGGGGGGGGGAAAGATTGATCTGAAGAAAAAAAACAAAAAAGAGCCTGTCCAAATATCAAATATTAACCGGCAGTATAATTCTCTAAGTGGAGTAACGGCACCTTATCACCTTCTCCTCCCCCCAGCTCTGGTTTTGTTGTCATCCACTTCTAACATATTTTATCTTTTTTTCCCCAGTGTATTTTTCCAGTACTAAAAACTCTGCTTTTTTTAAGTCCTACCTAGAAAATTTTCAGTTACATCATTTGCACAAATATGTTGTTGTTAACATTGAAAAACCTCTTTGCTTGCAGTTGTATATTTTATTTGGCTAAAAATGTGCTCATGTCTAATACATCACATGTCCTCTGGTGATACTATTTAAGCTAGAAATTCCAAAACTCACAAATACCGAATAGCCAAATGTTCCAGAGCTGTACTCGTCTACTAAACATGTAATATATCTCCTCCTTCTCCAAACAGAAATAGATTTCTCTCTGATTTGTTTGATAAATTTGACCCAAGATTTCCATTTGGAGTTATTGGAGTTCCTACTGTTTTTCTGCGTGTTGGTGGGCCAAGCCCTAATCACCCAAATCTCCCCGGGAGGCCATAAATTACAGCAATGAGATGGGGCTTTGTATTCCTCCGGCCGCAGGAGAAGGCGAGCTCGCAGCGGCGTATTTTGACAGGCATGAATTTAATTCATTGTTTTATGACGGATGGGAAAAGCGGCCACGCTCGTCGCGGAGATTTACGATCCTTTGGGTCTGGAGGGTTCCATCATTCGCCAGTCGTGTGAAAACAGATGGACGGACAGACACCCCAGCACATACAGGCTGACCTGGATATTCTCACCGCTGCTTACAAATGGGATCCATATGCCCGGAGAGATCTTCATTAGCGCAGCCTTCCAGATTGCATAAAGCACAGCTCCCTTTTCGCTTGCCAGAGCGGGGAGCCGAAGAGGCACGTTGCTGAAGCCTTGGCTCGTGGTGGTGTTCCAGGCGTGAAGGCGAAGCCCTGGATGCAGCCCGCGCAGCCGGCAGCAGCCGAGATACCTCCACCCTCCCCTCGTCCAGCACCTCAAACTTCGGCCATTTCGCCTCTATCCCAAGGAGTCGAGCTTTAGCCGTTTGATGCTTATCTCCACAGACATATGAAACACCCAGATTTATGCAGATAAATGTGTCATCTCCTCTGATTTACATGTGTTAATGGATGTTGAGCAGCGTCTTTTTCCAGGCGTAGCTCGACTGTAAAACACTCCTCATGCCTTTGCCTGACAAATGAAATAAGGGTGACTGAAACACGCACGCACTTGAAACCTTGCAGATTGAATGCCTGTCGCTAGAAGAGGGGGGAATACTTTTTGTTATTACTACCAATAGCATAACATTTAATTTTTTTAACCAGTTAAAGACCACAAGGTGCACAAAATGCATGTCTAAGCTCACCCGTTGAACACGGCACACGAGAAACTCTAAGGCTAAGCATAAGACTGCTTTTTCACATTACGAATCAATTTATGTAGGAAGACATGCGCAGCAATGTCTGTAAATAACAGACCGTAAGAGCAAGTCACCCCCACGTCGAAAGGCCAGGGGGGTGCGTTCAATACTGGACCTTCTGGCATACTGCTTTGACTCAAGCCTGCTCCTGCAGAAGCCAGCTTCTGTCCGAAGCATCAGGTCAGGTCTCATTGATATCCAGCAAATAATTGAATTTAAAAAAAAAAAAAATAATAATCAGAGCCCTCCAGCTGTGCCATAATGGAAAACTCAGGGCTGGAGCAGCCACATCCCAGGAGCAACGGGATTCAGGTCTAATAAACGGGGGTGGCTAAAGGCTCGTCAGCCCTCCTCGCTCCCCTGGGGAGGTTTCCCTGCCTGCAAGGAGGATTTGGCATCTTTTGGCAGCCCAGTGCTCGGTAGGACCCCGGGGGGGGGTGGTGGGGGTGGCGGAGCCGGGGCTCCATCACAGCTGTGGGCAGAAGTGATGTCCTGGAAGCAGAGGTGGAAGCAGGGAGCTCGTACCCCGGCTGCCCCAGCGCAGAGCCCAGCCTTCCAGGGTGTTGATTCACATCTGTCAGTAGATTAAACTAACTGCTTCGGTTTACAGCCTGGAGTTTTAAAATAAACTGAAATCAGAGCCAGTTTACTTTAATGCACCAGCTATAAGCTATGACAGCCCAGAAAATGGCTTCGCGTCGTGCCCAGGGACCGCGGCAGCCCCAAGGAGATGTGCAGGGCAGGATCCCCAAAGACTCCCAGAGGCTTTAAGGGAAGCTTTGCTCCGAGGACCAGACATTGTTTATTAACAGAGAAGTCGCAGACGAGCGGTACAGACCAGCCCATCGAGCAGCTGACCGGCACACAGAGGACTTGGGCAAAAATTCACGTTCCACTGAGGAAACCGCACAAGTGAGGCCCTGGGAACGGACCCTCCTCTCTGCCATTTAGGGGAAAGCTGCTTTTCAGTGACTCCATTTTCTTTTCAATCTTTCCCCTTCCTATTCTTGAAGATCTTGGGCTGCGCAAAGCCAGATGCAAAATTACCGTAGGAAAAATACCAACAACAGTCCCTCCTAAAGTGGGTTAGCAGTGCCTTTTCTTCCTCAGCATATCTTCGAGCGAGGGGGGGGAAAAAAAAGTCTCTGCTGCCTCAATCACTCTTGGAAACACAAACGTACACAGAGTTACAGCTGGGAATAAACCGGCAGCACCGATTACAGCGTAGTGTGACATTGGTCATTTGGGTTGTATCCTGGGGGATGACACACAGAGCATAAGGGATCCCCGGGGCCGATGGGTGCGCTGGTATTTGGGGAGTTATATTCACTGGGAAACCATGGACTTATTTAGTCAGCTTCCTCTGGAAGCCCATTGCCCCATTTCAGAGCCCATCTCCATTTCTGAGGGGACAGAGGCACCCAGGGTCCTAATACCAGCACTTAATAAATAGCTGATACTGGCCAGCCTGAACTCCCTCGCTTACCGGAGATGTGCCAGCCCAAATACAAAGCAATTAAAAATTCCACCAGTCGTGATGAAGGCTACGCAGGACGAGCCTTCCTCCGGGAGAAAACCACTCTCCCGTTCCAGCGCGACTTCTCCACGCGTTCGCGTTGCCTGCGGTGCTGGTTCAGACAAGCAGGTAGAGCAGCACAGTTGCGTTACTCTCCCAGCCGCAGCGGCACATCCGTCATCCCCCAAAGGGTTCGGGTCAACTTCAAATAGAAGAGTTTCAGCTTGTCCAAGCTCCTCTTTTTTTCACATTTCTGTTAACCAAAATTACTAGAAAATTACTTTAAAGTCAAAGGAGAAACATCTCAAATAACGTGACTCCAAGACCCGGGGCTTCCGAAGAATAGTATTACAACGCTCATGAGAAATACTACCTGGGCGAGCGGGCACGCTGACCCACGGGTAGGTGCTTTCGAAAATATCGCCTGAGCAATTCTGAATTCAATCGGACGCGAAAGGTCTTTAAAAAACCTGAAACCGGTTGCCGTCGAAAGCCTGCGGTTGGCAGAACAAAGGTACGCTGACAGCGATCGGCATCGCTTAATGCAGCGGGCGCAGAAGAGGTTAATGGCTACGCTGGAAGTCCTAGAACTCTGATTTACCAGCCGGGCATGGCATTGCTTGATGCAACCCCCGTTCAGACAACGGCAGCCTCCCATACGTTTCCAGAGGCTTTTGGCAATCAGATACTGTTTTCATTTATCTGCCAGACTGAAAAATCCGCACTCTTCTATGTCAATCCACGATATTTATACACCGAATAAAACAGCTTAAACCAGCCACCACCAGGAAATTCCCGGTTCTGGAAGGAATTCCTGCCTCCACCAGCCTTGCTCGTGCCTTGGTGAGGCAGAGACCCCACGCTCCAGAAAGAGGGTGACCGCCTTATTTAGCAAAAGTGCCATTTCCAGATGTTATAAACATAAAAATGTTATTTTAAAAATTATAAAAATAATAAACATTTATTAAGGGCAGGGAGCTATTAAGCTCCAGTCAGAAGGGCTTATCCGAGCAGCCCAGAAAGGACATTTCTGACCATACGTGAAGGCAAACGTTAACAGCGTGTGGTATTTATTTCACACTGCTGAGCTCCTTACGGCTTGTCAATTAGGTATGTAACACTGTGCAAATACAAACTCAGTGCGTGCAGGGAAATACCTTGACAAAAAAAAATATGAATAAACCGTATAGCTGTTTGTCCAAATTAAATGGTACTCCACTCACAGCGCTGCTTTTCTCAGTAATTAAATAACTGCAGTTTGGCTGAAAACGCCCTTGTAAAAGAGCGTTTTGTTCACCTGGACACGAGTACCCAACTCACCGAAACAAAATTTCCTTTTGCCTTTTAAAAGCCCCGATTCCTCCACTGCGAAACGAAAAATATCACGTGCCGTTGTATTTCTATTATTGCAATACTGTGGATAAAATATATCCAGATATCATTTAAAACAAGAGGTACTCTCAGCTGAATCCTGGCAGGCAGCGCGTGCCATAAATCCTCCCACGGCACGCTCCCAACTGCCCCGCAGACCCACCGGCCGTACCGGGAGAAAAACGGGGAATTTGGTACAATAGTATTCCAGCATGAGGTACGAATATTAGACCTCGAGGAAGCTATCCTGCACAAACACATTTTGATCTTTCAAACTGTGGCTGATCAGGGAGCGCCACCAAAAAAAGAAGCACGTTTTACTGACACTTGCAAAATTTGCCCCGTTTAAAAGACAGAAAAACCTGCAGCTTTCCTCTTCACTTGCAGTTTTCCAGATTTCTTTTTAGTTAATTCTATTTCTATTTCCCCAAAATGTTGACAGTTCTTCAAAAATAGAAAGCATGTTTAATATTTCATGAGAAATACATTTTCCAAACAGTCATGCTGTGAAGGTAAATAAATGCAAGGTTTCTGAAAAGGAGCCTATAGGAAACCATGCTTTATTTTTCTATGATAAATCATTTACTTTGCAAACGATCTATATTTTATGAATTATGAACATCAGATGAATAGCTGTCTAGCCTGTCTAGCGTTTGCCTGCGCCGTTTCTTTTTTCTCATAGGAGAGCTCTTTGTTGCATTCATTTCGTTATTATTAACTACGAGCTGTCACTGGAAAAACAACGATCTGGCCATCCAGCAGCGGAGATGCAGCACGTCCAGGAGAGCGTCTGCGAGGACAGCCTATCTCCTGAAAGCAAACGGACCCTATTTTTAACCGGGGGGGAAAAAAAAAAAATAATCAGAACTACGTCAGTTTTATACCACGAAAGGGTCCGGGTCCAGGCAGGCTTCTACGAAACCTTACGGTCAGATCTCTCTCCTGGATGGGAGACTCCTGCAAGGCGAAGAGCATCGCATTTGCGCTCGCTCAAGCGCTTAGCTCCGCTTCTCCTCTGCAGGCGAAGGCAGGTGGGCGCTGCCGCACGCCTGCCTCTGCCCTGCCAGCCCCGACGCAGCCGCAATGCGAAACACCCTCAGGGTCACCCAACCCAGAAGAAGGAAGCCTGAGAGCAAGCCCCTTAAAAAAAAAAAAAAAAATTAAAAAAAAAAATCAATATTTCCTTATTTTATTCTACTTTTTTCCAAATGCTTAGGCATCCCCGAGCTTTTGTTGGTTCCCCTCCCTCCGCCTATAAGCAAAGCATTTAAAGACTCAACAAGCTGCCCTTGCAGTGGTGAAGCTGGGACAAGGGCTTGCGGCAGCAACCTGTTGCTGGATGCAGAAAAACCCAGACTGGGGAGGGACAGGGCTCTGGGGCCGTCAAACTTGTTCTCCACCAAGGTTTTAAACTTCTGGCTTTCAGGCTAGAAGGGTTAGAGAGGTTTCTTCACATAACTAGAATTAAAGGAGTTTACGTTTTGAAGTCTTATGGATTGTCTTTTGTTATTTCTTCAGGCTGTTTGTCAGTCTTCCCAGTTCACTAGATTGCCGAGTTAATTCCCCCTCACTTTCCAAAATACAACATTCCCACTAGAAAAAAAAAAAAGTATACCATCTCAAAAATACTATCAAATGCTTAAAAATAGTATCAAACCCTTAAAGCCATGAAGACACCTTTCTGTGTGCTGGTTGCTTCCCCCCCCCCAGCTCTTTGCAGATATTTATAACTCAGCCACATGTGGTTATAAAGATTTATTATGAGTCTGCAGAATAAGTCCTGTTAACGCGTACAGTAAACGTCCCAGCTTTTGACTTTGCAAGCATGGTAGTAACGTGCAACGACCGTCCGGCTAGAGAGCGAGCCACAATTAATGCTCTGTGTTTCTTTGTCCAGGGCACGGGAGTTATACTCAATACACCCAGTGAGCGTGCGTTGTGGAGTGTTGTATGTGGAGTGGACTGGAAAGCGTGGGTCAGAGCCTATTTTCAGGAAACCAGGCAGTTTTCATGGAATTAGAGCGTCTCACAAAAGGGAGTAGATGCTCCAGTGGAAGCAATATCCTGATACGTGATGGTTTGAAGAAAGCAAAAAAAAAAAATCTGTGATGATACTGTGGGTTTCGAGACACCAGAACGAAAACATAACTGGGATTTATTTATTTTCATTCTCTTCCTTGGAAGTTTCCAAAGCATTTGTTTCACACTATTTCAGAATGAAAACAACGCCCGAGAGGGTGACACATCCAACGAAGCGCAAAGTCCAACGCGGAGATGGCGGGGCGGCAGCGGGGACGGAGCGGGAAGGCAGGGCAGCAGCACCTCGCCCAGCTCCACGAGCAGACCTGGCCTCCCCATCCCCATCCCCGGGTCCCCCCCGGCAGCGAGCCCTGCCCTACAAGGAAAGCCCGGTATCTGCAGAGACTCCTTTTTCATATGGGGACCGGGGGGGGGGGGGGGGGTCCAGGGGGAAAGGAGGCTGATGGGTTATGTGGCTCTAAAAAAAAAAAAAAAAATGTAAGGGACCTTCACAGGAAGCCATTTCCTAACAAAAATTGGGGGAGGCTCCACGTGCTTTGAAATCCACATCGTTATGTTGCCCAATGGCTAATTACATACGGTTCCATTTAACCTCTCGACGTTAAATCACAGCCGGAACTATATGGTCTAAGAGAACTACCTGGAAAGAAAATAAATGACATCTGCAATCCCCTGAACTTGGAACCCATCTCGGTTTACAATATTAGTTTTTTTTAAAAGTATATTTAAAACAACATGCAGCAGTTAAAACCCATTTAGGTAGCTATTTACCTTCCAGTCTTCCTCTTTGCCTTTCTCCTAAGCCATAGGTCTCATAAATGCAAAAAACCCAACTGACATGTGGTGGTTTTTAATGCTATGGAAGGCGTGTGACTTAAAATCTTGAAAATTTTGGAAGTGGACCCCGTTCTGCTAAGCACAGCTAGATCTTGCAGCCCAGGCCAAGACATGAATTAGAGTTTATAGTGCTGCAGAGAGAATACCAAAGAATTAAAAGAAAAACATTTCGGCTTGAGTAGGAAAATTTTCTGTATTCTATTTTACAGCCAACCATAACTTTCATGAGATGAGTTATGCTTTCTGTTATTGGCATGTTTTTCGAGTTAAATAAAAACTGTTTTCCAGGAGAGGCACCGGTGAATCTTGCTTCCCAGATCACTCTTCATTCTCTCAGCTGCACTTTCTGCCCAGATCATGGTTTTCATTCCGTTCTAAATAAAAAAATAAATCTCATCCCACTCCCCCCGAGGTTTAAGCATCTGCACTGGGACACTAACGTGGGGAGGGCTTTTTTTTTTTTTCACTGATGTCTTTCTGAGGTCTTCCAGTCTATCAGTATTAAGATTTGTCCTTGTTTTGAGAAGGGAATCACAGGTAGAGCAATGCAATCCTGTGTCTGCCGTTAGCTTTCAGCTTGCTCGCCCAGGGTCACTGCGCAGGGCTGGGACGTGATTAAAAAAAAGCCGCAAGAACCACATCAACATACTGCTCCCTGGTCATTAAATGGGGACGGGGGGATACAGCCCCCTTACCCCACCGGCAAAAATCTGTCCCTTCTGGCAGGCATCTATTTGAGTCGCACAGAGTTCAACGCTGCAACACCTCCTGCCCGAGAGAAAACGCCTGGGACGATGCTGCAACCCTCACACAGCCTCATTTCACCCATGCTCCGCTCTTTGCTGGCAGAACCTAGCCGGGAGGAAGCAGCAGGCAGAAGACGCCAAGAAACGGGGCTCGGGGAGCTCCAGATGGGATGATGAAGGTAAAGCAGCAATGAAGCTCCCACCTCAAAAGCTACGCCTAGGAAGACCTGCTTGCAGGGCCGCACACCAGAGGGTGAAATCCCGTCCCCATAAAAGCCCGCAGAAAACCCGAGGCAGGTTTTAGCAGAGCTGTTTTCCCACCTTCTTACTTTGAAGCCCTTGAGCAGCCGCATCTAAATCTGAGACCCTGACTGAGGGTGGGATGACGCCTAGTTCAAAGCAAGGTATATAAAAAAAAAAATCAAGGCAAAATTTTCTTATTCGATCCCTGTCACCCTTGTGCATCCCCACAATAATATTCACGACGACATGGTAGCGCATTTGTCTAACAGACACCAGGCACAGGTCAAGCCCCGATACGTCTTGTTAAGCCACCATTCAACGCAGTGCTCCCTTCCAGCTCGCTCAGACACAATGCATGCGCAGCGTTGCCTGTGTTAGAAGGTGTTTGAGCACAGAACACAGTGCGATTTAAAGCTGAAACTGTGTGTGCCCGCGGAAGTGCAGGGTGGTATTTCCTAACAGTCCCGTTAGTGAAACACTTTCCGCTGAAAAGCTTTTTTTTTTTAATCAGAACAGGCAGTTCCATCAAAATCAACATCTCTGCGGGGAAAAACCTGACTTCAGCAATGTTTTTCTTTATTTTATGAGAAGATACTTTAAAATGAAGTATTTCACTTAGAAACGTCACTTGAGCCCAAATGTTTCAGGCTTGAATACTCTAAAATATTTTGTTTAGAAAACAGGGCGACTTTCCTATAGCACACATAATTCTGAACTTCTTGTGCCACCAACCAACCATGTCTTGACTTTCCACTCTGGATCTAGGGTGAAAGACATCAAAATGCAAAAACTCCCACCAGATGGAAAGGACACTGCTAGCCGTGTGGTAAAACCCCAGCTTTTCTGTTATTCCTTTAAGCTGTCGTAGATCTCGGGCTCCGCGCAGGGTCAGCGCGCTCGATGCTGGTGGCACCTGCCCTGTGTTGTGCCGCTTTCCCCAAACCAGGACAGACCCAGCTCAGACACCAACGCCTCTCTTTGCTGTTCCGGTGCCTTGTGCAGCACTGCTCCCATCTGCAAATCACACCTGCCGGCAAACCCCCGTGGACCCCAGCCTTCGCAGCAGAAGCAGCTGAGGAGCACGCGTGGTCCGAGGCTGGAGGTATGCAGCTGGGACATACACCCACGGTAACTCACACCGCTCCTGGACCACAGCGGGCTGATGTGGTCAGCCCGAGGTACAGGAGAGCAGCAGCTCCTGCCCGTTACCCCGCGGTGCGGAGCTGGAGGGGAAACCTGACGTCTCTTACGCATAGTCCCTAATTTTTTATTACCGACCAGTATCAGCCACAGGATGCTGGGCTGAACCAATCGTTGCTCTGAGCCAGAGCTATTTTTTTTTTTTTTAAAACGCAGTACAAAGACAACAGCAGCAAAGACAAGAGAGAGAAAACCTTACCTGATCTCCATAATACCTCCAGCAGCGATCCTCTCCTACCCCTTGTCCGGCACAAAGCCCCAGTCATTCAAAAACGTTGCTTGGCTGGTCCTGGAAGAGGACAGATAGCAAAAGAGTGAGAAACATAGAAGAAACTGGAACAAAACCGTCAGTTAGAGGGATAAACTCATCTCTTTGGGATATGACTACTCCAGTGGTTTTGACTTTTTCCAAAACCCAGTGCGGGGATGCACAGTTAATACCAGATGTTCAGCCGCTCCAGACACTTGAATGGGTTGTGGACACGAGGAAAAAAAAAATAGTCTATTGGAGAGCACGGGTTTGTGGTTAAAGCAGTAGGCTAGATGCAGCTCTTGTTTCATAACCCAGCTCTGATACAGATTTCCTGCAGGCACGCTCACACCGCATGCCTCAAGTCCCAGCCTGCTCCTCCGAGCGTTCAAATCGAGATAAAAACAAAGGGCACATCTCTGCGGCAGGGACCAGCTTTGCAAACTGCACCACTTATCTGCTCCATCCTGGACAATGGACAAACATGTATTTTTTTTTTCCTACTCAGCTATATGAGGTTCTAAAGGTAAATACGAGTATATCTCTCGGGTTGAACAGAAATCTAGCTGGATGATGGAGCAGAAACCAGATCAGATCATCTTTCCCCCCCCCCAGTGGAAGTCACCACCCAACTCTCAACATCTAGAAACACTCCAGCCCTCAGACTGTGTGACTGCAGCCCTGTTTATTCTGCTCGAGCAGAAGCTGAGCTGCTCTCACTGTGGCACCCGACAGGCTCGGCGACGGAGGGCTGACTCGGAGCACGTGAGCCTAACCAGCAGAAGAGTCTGATAGCAACTGCGTGCATGCATTTCTGTACCTCATTTGTGTCCTGGAAGGCCTCAAAAATAAAGATTAAGCTTCAATACACCGATGGCAGCTAGTAAGCTTTATATATATATACACACACACACATAGGAGTTCCTGCTTGCAAAATCCAGGGAATAAAGAATGCTGTTTTGGGTGAAATCCCAGCTTTATTGAGACCAATGGCAAGTTAGCCACTGACATCTATGGGCCGCGGTCTCACCCTTAACACAAAGGGAGCTCCACGCAGGGAAAATTCAGGTTTTAGTACTGCAATGGGGGTATCTAATAAAAAAAGCCTACAAATGCACCAAACAGGGGGAGGGGGGGCAAAAAAAAGACTGAGATGGTTTTGTCCATTAGCCCTAATGAAGGACTAAAGTTGGTAAACTGAAATTTTAATAGACAGCTTTACCAAGAGTAGCGCTTATTTTTATTTGCCTTGTTTTCAAATCTCTTGCCAGACTTGCACTTTCTTAGACAACCCCCCCCCCCCCTTTTTTTTTTTCCCCTTTTAAAATACCGGAGCCTCTTGGGTCTCTTCAGCAGCCTGTACAGCAACTACCCTCCAAGCTCAGTGGTATAAATAATAGAAGCAACTTTTACGAATGCAGCCGAGCGGGGTGGTGGAAGCTGCCAGGAAGGAGGTTTCCTACCAGGCAGGACTACAGCAAACCCTAATCCCACCTCCAGAGCTGGAGACATTCCTCCTCTGACAGCGGGGAGAGTCTGATTTCACACTGCCATTAACCAGCTGCCCCGGGCTAATGAATAACTGCGGTTAAATTGGGCAAATGAGAATAGGTACAAAACGCAGCTCAGAAGCAGGAGGCCAGGCAAAGCTTCAGCCTCTGCCTAGACAAACCCAGGGAACGTGGATTTTGGGGTGCCTGTATATTTTTTTTTTTTTGAACAGCGTGGCTTTTATTTTTAGAACACAGGCACCATTTACCTTTTATTTACTCTTTTGCCAATAAGAGTAACTGCCTGCAAGTTATAAACCAAATACAAAATACAATTAAGTCATCAGGGACCAGAAAGCAACCTAGAATATTACGAGCACGTAAAGTCAGAGGGGCTTGTGTGTGGGAGCCCATTTAACCTTCCCGATCTGGGGTAAGATCCGATACATTCCTTAGGTCCGTAAGAGTTCAAGCACCTAAATTTGGGGGGCCCGACCCCTAGAACAGAACCAAAGACAAAGTTTTCATGGTATTTGGGGAGCTTAGCAGGACCCTCTCCACATGCCTTGCTCCCATCTGCATCTGCAGGCACAGCTCTTGCCAGGGCTGTGGGACACGGGCAGTGACCGGGGACCAGCGGCACAGGGGACAGATCTGGTGAGCAATAAGCCAAAGCCAGTTGCCACTGGATGAGGCACAGGACGGGGCTAACCCTGCACAAATGGGGTCAGAAATTGCTGCTCGACATCAGACCTGGAAGCAAGGCTGTGGGTCAAGTTCATCAGCCAGGAGATGGCAGAGCTGAGTTCAGCTCCACTCTGAACCTGGCGGGTCTGAAACCCCTTTTTCCCTTCCAAGGCAAGGTTCCCCTTTGTGCTGGGCCTTAGAGCAATGCAAAACTGACACGAAACCTAACAAAAACACCATTTCTTTTCTAGAGAGCAATCAGAAATACAAGCTTGAAGTGAAGCGCCAGAAGTTGTCCCCAGTTGCATTCAAACCAATAATAAATATCATTGTGGGGTTTTTTTAAGACACCTTGCGTCATCTTCCTAACATTTACTGCAACAAGTATTTAATGAGAAACTAGAAGCCTGTGCAGGTATGTCCATGCTCAGTGGCAAGTTAAATTAATTCTCACACAGGGGATCAGCAACAGGACTTCAGTGAGTCCTGACAATCGATTTCTCCTGACCTGGACCACCCCTTTCTCCCGGAAAGATAACTCTGAGCAGCTCATGGTCTGGACACGGCAGGGAAGAGCCACCATGACAGTCAGCAGAGCTGTCAGCAGCGCAGCCGCATCGCATGGTGCTGCCCCCATGCGAATAAATCCCACGGGAACTGAGCGACTGTGCCGTATCTGCACATTAACCGCACCTCAGGTGCAAGCCCCGAGGACAGGGAGCCGCCACGCTGCTGTACCCCCATACCACACACCCCCCCCCCCCCGCCGGCAGCTCAGCCCCCAGAGCTGGCACTAAACACATCTGGAATAAAAATCCCAGTTGCCCGATTTCCCCAAACTCGGAGCTCTTTGACACAGAAGCACTCGGCAGTAATGTCATAAACAGCATCTGCATATGCTGAGCTTTTTTCGTAGCTGCATTTTGCAGGCTGCTCGAGGTCCAAGCCTACAAGAGTCATTCTGGAAGGACAGAAAAGGGAAAATTATAGTTATTTTGCTAAACAGTGATCGTCCCGCCTATGCTCAGACAGCTGATGTATTGGAGTGGTTTATTTTCTAAGAAAATAACTATTGTGGGTTTTCAGCCTGGCTTCCCAAAGAAATGAGGTTTGTGTAATCTCTCAAGTGTACATCTCTCCACCAAAACCAAAGTCTCTCCCTGTAGCTTTTCAGTCTGCTGCCCAGCTCTAGCCAGACAGAAAAGAGAATTAGAGCTCAACAAATTAGGGGGGGAATAAAACAAAAGCCAGCAATTGTCCAGAGAAGAGAGACTATATTAGTGCTCCTACTGAAAGGAAAGGGACGCTCTGTGCATGCACCAGCTGGATGCTCAGTACACGATCCGGAGAGCCAACAGCATCCACGCCATTCCCATTAGCCCCAGCACACCCCATCTCTCACTCGCCGAGATATCACACGGATTTGCCGGGGGGGGGAGAGGAAAAGCAGCCTGCGATTCCTCCCCCCATCCCTCCAAAGCCACAAAGTCTCCACAAAATTGGGCTTCCTTAGTCCTGCCGCCCCAAATGCAGCGTTTTCCCTGCGCCCGCCTGCTGCAGGCGGCGGCCAAGCCACAGCATCCGTCGGGCAGGCAGGAAGGGGGATCTCGGCAGCTGGAGCAGAAAGGTTACGCTTTGTGGCATGCTTTTTCCCCCCCCCCCACAAGGGCAAAAACCCCGGAGCCAGGAAGAAACGTGATGCAGCGGTACGGCTGAGCTGCGGGAACTGGTACCCCGACACACGTGCGTGCAAGTGCACAGGGCTCCAGGCTTCTTAGAGAATAGGGTCTGCTAAAATAAACTCAGTTATACTGTACAACAGTGCATTTGAGAGCCAGGTCCTCTGGAGACCCTGGGCCAGCTTCCAAAAACTCAGTGCAAGTCACTGTTCCTTATTTCCAGGGGAAAAAAAAAAAAATATCAGCGAGCAGACCCACAGCACCGTCGCTCGCTAACAAAAATAAGCCTAAACCCAGGAGCACCATGCGCGGTGCAGCAGGATTTCCAGAGGCTCGTGGTGTCCTTGCTCCTCCAGGTCATCCCCTGCACAGGTGACGGCGAGGGGAGGAAGGCCTCAGCAGCAGCACCCCTCAGCACAGCTCAGTGCTCCATCCCGCCCCGACGCCCTTTGCAGAGCTCTGCTGATGCGCTCCGGGCACTCCCGGTGTCCCCACCACACCCCTGCGTCCTCCCAACACTCCCAGCAAGTCGTCAGTACTGGAGAACTTTGCAAAAGGGGCTGCGTTAGCAAGAAGAGACAACTTAAGCGCCGCCATCTGAAGCCTTTCTTAAGCATCAGGGCTTTGTGCTGAAAAACTGCCGGTTTGTTGTAGGAAATGCAGAATGGGAGACTCCAGCTAAGCCAGGTCAGCGCCTTTAGTCCAACCTGGACTAACACACGAAGCACTGCCATTTTATTGTACACCTCCCCTCCCTGCCAGCCATAGGAACAAGCTGTCCAGCTCCTCCCAACACGGAGCAACACTGGCATCGACGCCTACTACACACGTCTACACGGAGGAGCTGCAGCCCCCTCAACTATCAAGCCGGCAGCTCTTCAGTGCTGTTTTTTGGAGGCAAGACCAGCTCCCATGGAGGCAGCACAGTGACTTTGCTCCTCTCTAGCAGCACCAGCTACTGCTTCACCAGAAAGCCAGGCTCAGTCTTTCTTAGCCAGCCTGACTACATGCAGCAGCCTAGCCACTGGCTCTTCTGCAGCCTCCCTGCACCTACTTCTCCCTTTTCCTATATCTTCATGTCTTACCTTTGCTCAGGCTCCACTTCGGCATCAGCGTAGTCAAAACCTTTCCTCCTGCTAAGCCACCACCACCACCACCTTCAGCAGCCTCCGCTCACAGCTTCGGAGCTCTGTGCCCTCAGCGTGCCTCGTTTAAGGAGAGCTGCAGCAGAGGCAGTTCAGCCGAGCCCTGGCATCACCAGGCAGGAGCACAGCCAGCCTCCAGGAAGGACAACCAGCAGCATCGGGACTAACAGCAGGCACCTTGGGGAGGGTTTAAGTAGGCTCCAAGGCAGCCTGGCACTAGGTGTCAATTAGGCACGGGTGTGCTGAGTGGGAGGATTAACCCCCTCCCTGACACTTGGGCCGGGTTGTTCCCGGGAGATGTTTGATGAGTCCGAGCCTTTCCCTAGATCCAGGCTAACTCCAGGCGGCTGGGAGTTCAGGGGCTGATGGAGCTGGTCCCAGTCCAGAGGTGTGAAGATGCTCGATGCAGCCTGTGGCTCTGGGTGCTTAATTGGCTCCAAGCTGCGTTCAGTGCAGTCGCAGGCAGTTGGGCGCCTTCTGCTGCCTCTAGACCGCCTGCACCCGAAGCGTTTGTGTGTTCAGGGGGTTGAGGAAATCACCTTGCTGTACCTGTGCTGGGGGGGGGGAGCGGGCACCACGTTTAAAGTTCAGCATGTTGGGAAATACACCGGATTTTGTTCTCCTTTTTAAGTTTTCCTTCTTCTCAGTTTCCTCAAGGTTGTTGACTTGGTTTCTTAGACCAAAAGAGGGTCAGCTTGCAGGAGGGGTGAGGATACACGGAGCGTATATATGGGACAGTATATATATGGGGTAAATATATGGAGCAAAGGCTGTTGCGGGAGGTGTTGCCCTGGGTGGTACAGCCACACCAGAGTACGGGGACACAGGCAGGTGACCGCCAGCCCTTCCCGATCGCCGTTCAGCCGCTTTGGGTGGCCCTGGAGATGCAGCTGACGACGGTGCCACCGCGCTCCTTTACAGGGGCAAGGTCAAAGCCTCCCGGACACACCAAGCCTGCTGCAGCTGAGCTGCACGTGGCCTGGGGACGCATCCAGGACCCGCAGGCATCCCACCCCTGGTCAAAGCCGACCCTCCTACGGCTCCTCCTTACACCACTATAATTTTATCTTTCAACAGGAGGGCGGCAGTTACGCCATGTAGTAAAACAGATACCCGTCACCTCGTGGAAAATCATCTGCTTGTAGACATTTTCCTTTCTCTTCCTCTGCTTTTTGTTGGTGACCACCCATCGCCAAGGTTTAGCCCTGGCAGACCGCCCACTGATGAGTTTTCCAAACCCCAGCAGCTTGCTGGCAGCTAGGGAGATCTGCCTCCCGCACCCGTGCAGTTCAGGCGCTCTATTTTTTTATTTTCCTGGTCTGGGTGCGTGTTTGTTCTTCTTCACCTTGATTCCTGAAAAGTCAAACGTCTGATGCTGGGGTCACACTGGAAGGAAATGACAATCCCAGCTGAAGACGCCGCGTCGCGCCTTCGCGGTTAAGACTCCTGTTAAAACCTGTGTTTCCTCTGCAGTGTTAAAAAGCCTAATATCAAAAATAAAAACAAAACAAGGAGGAAAACCACGGGGGGAAAAAGCAATGAACAGCAGCTTAGTGCTGCTGGATAGCTTCCCACTTAATTGGATGACACACATTCAAACACATCAATAAATACAAAGGCACAAGAAATGCCAAGTCCCATCACTCTCGCCTTACCCTCTTCCACGAATTTATCGGGGGTGCAAACCAGACGAGAGCTCCAGACAAGCAGATTACGATGTCGCTGGTGCCCTTCTTTATGTTTTCCCCCTTTTTTCCACCGCTTCAAATACCTGGCAAGGACTTTTCACGCTGTCCGAGGCACGGGGAGGCTTTTCCCACAGTTAATGAAAGGTTCCTGTTTGCCCCTCGCTGCCTTTGAAGCCCAAACCCCCCCAGCAGACCCAGGAATTTGCTGGTGATTTACGACTATTTGGACAAGTGGCGAGCAGAGAGGGGCTGGGGGGGAAGAGCCCCGCTCCTCCCTGGCAGTGGGCTCCGCCAAAAGGGGGGGCCGGGCTCCCCCCGCTTGCTGACACATCTCTACGGGGTCCCTAATTGAATGATTTTGGTGGGATGGCTGTGTTTGCTGCTGGCGGGACAACGCAGGTGCCCGGGCAGGTTGAAAGGATAAGAAGGTGCACGCAGTTAGTTATCATCACCGCTGGAGCGGCAGCCTGCATCCCCACCAGTACCTTCGGGGCAGCAAAACACATCTGGGAGGGCTGAAGATCAGGAGGATTTAAAAAAAAAAAAAAAAAAAAAAAAAAGCATAAATCACATTGGCAAAATTCATGCTTGTCATCCTCAATCATTTCCAGAATTTCCTGCACAACCCACAGGGTGGAAAACATCACTGCGTCTGAAGGCAGGGGTTCACACATCGTGCCACGACTCCAGGAGCGGGAAATTCGGGAAGAAGCTGGACATCACGAGAACAGCCCCAAAACCACCGGAAGCAAGTTGCTTCACATTTACAAGCACGTGGAGGAATTTGACCAAACTGCAAGGACTTGTTAACTGTTCCTCAGCCCGTCCATCCTCGGCTGGTTTCTGACCAGCCCTTTCCCGACGCGCAGCCGCCGCAGAGCGTTTCCCTCTTGCCTCCACCCTGTAGCATCCACCGGCTCCCGTCCTCCCCTGCTGTGATCAAGCTTCAAAGACGGGGTGCTGGTTTATGAGTGCCCCGAGTGCATGTCTCAAGGCGAGGGTGGCATGGGCGAGAGGCGAGGACCGGGAGGTCTCCCAGGCAGGGGCTGTGCCGCGGAGGTCCAGCTGCGCGCGCTTTCGTGCTGCGCTGCTCCCCTCTGCAGCCCTACGGCGATGCTTGGGAACCGCGAGCTCTCAAAGAGCCCGTCGGCCTGCTGCCGTCATTTTACATGTCTATAAACCATCGCTTGTTCGGCCTCGGAGCCTCCAGAGGAGATGAAAAAGGCGGCTCTGGCACGACTGCCAGCTCACCCCAGCAGAGAGAGCCGAGCAAGTCTCTGCCTGAAGATGCTTTCAGCGTGACTCCTGGCGGAGGAATTTTTGTGTGAGTGTTTCTTTTGCCAAAATGGAAACAGGAAATCAGAGCTGGTAAACCGATTTTGGATAGAGAAAAAAAAAAATTAGAGAACTGGGGAACGAAACAGAAAGAAACCCGCTACCACCACTGGCAAAAACACGTTCTACTGGTCAGCCTTGCATTTTTCCTCCGAGCCTAGATCTACTTACGCTGCCCAGTTCAGGCTCGCTTTTCTGTTTCTGCCTGAATCTCTGCCCCAGCTAAGCCTATGTGCTCATTTCTCCCCTCATGCACCGCGCCGAAGCTGGCAAAAGCCCCTCTGCCCAGCATCTCCCACACCCCCCAGTGGTCCCTCACGCCGGGTACAGCCAGCGCGAGGATGCCGCTCGCTCCCGGCTTCGGTCCCTCCCGCACGGCTTTTCCAAATCTTCTCTTCTGTTTGCTAATATATTTTCAATCCTCGGATTTCCAGCGGTTTTGAAATCCACTCTTCGACCGCCTCCTGATCCTCACCAGCTTTAATTCCCCAGCTTGAAATACATTTTAAAGGAGATTAAAGTTCACTTTATTGCTTCTCAAATGTTTCAAAATTCTGATGTCGGAGCAAGGCCAACTGTCCCGCTGACTCCCCGCAGCCCCGGGCAGGGAGCCGCAGAGGATGCTGCGGGCGAGCAGCCCCTCGCGGGCAGCCCTGCTGCTCCTTGCGGGGCTTTGGCCCGGGGAGCTTCTGCTCTGTACCCTTGGCAGAGCCCGTCCCCATCTCCGACTGTCTTGTCGGCATCCCAGGTGGGTTGTGGGGTCTGAGCATCCCCCATGCACAATACTCCCCAAGAAATTTTATGACGTTTCTGGCAGTTTGGGAGGAAAAGTTCAGATTAGGGTAAGGCTGTTTTCTCTCAGTGTTATGAATTTATTTTCTTTTTTTTGTGTTTTTTTTTTAAAGAAGCAATAGTACTGAGCTTTTATTGGGAGCTGGGTTGTGTTTTGGGTTGATTCGAGTTCAGGGAGGAATTTCAAGCAGTTAAGCTTTCTAGCCTGCCCTGCTCGGGAGAGGGAGGTGAACCACCATGACCCCCCCGGGATCCCTCTCTCTGCCCGTCTCCCCAAGAATTTTCGAGCCCCTTTTGCCCATTTACTGAACCTGAGCACCTCGAAATACCGATTCATTCCAGACTTGTGAGAGCATGGAAGTGGGCAGGCGAGGGAGGCACTATTTCTGCCTTTGCTGAGGGCAAGGCTGATGAAGGAGCACCGCCCTTATTAAACACCACACGGTTGCAGGGAAGCCAAGGAGGGGGTTCCTAATTTCGGAGAGGGAGAGGATGCTGCCGGTGCGAGGCGGGCAGCGTGCCTCTGCTCCCAGGGCACCTCCCGCTCGGCATCCGCCCACGTCCCCGGCTTCCCGGTCCTCCTCCTCCTCCTTCTCTCTTTTCCCTTCTCGTAAGTAAATAGATTATCTGAAACTGCTGCATCCTGAGGAAGAAAAAAAAGAAATCCTCTGTACATTCCCCTTTTTCTTTCAAATAAAAGAAAATATGATACTGGAGTTTTGCACTAAAATTATTGTAATATTCTTTCTTTTACAAGCGCCTTTAAAGTTCATCTTTATGGTTCCGATATTGAAACCATTGCAAAGGAATTGTTTGTGGGGATTATTTGACTTTTTATTAAAAAAATCAAAACCAGGTGGGTTCCTCGTCATCCGCACTTAAGTTTTTAATAAAAAGTAAAAGTTCTGGCACATCACCGACTCTTTCTTCCCCCCCCCCCCCCCCCCCCCATTTTCATTCTCTCTTTGGCCAAAGATAGGACACATCTTTTTCGCTTTTGTGCTGAGGAATATGATTCAGACAGCACATACCTATAGACTTGGAAGCAGAAAGAAACCCCGAGTTCATCACCCCAAGATTTGTTAGCTGGGTCTCCAAAGGAAGCACGGCTTCTGCAATCACGCTGCCTGCCTGCCTGCCTGCCTGCAATTCCCCTTCCCCTGCCCCAGATAACTCCTGGACCTTTCGGTGCAAGTGAATTAGACGGAGGAGCTGACGTCTGAGACGTATGATGTGCCCAGTGGCTTCGGAGGAGCTGGAGAGGGGTAGTCCAGCCGCGCAGCGGGAGCTCAGCCCTAGCATCAGGCACCAGAGAAGCTACCAAAGAGGTGACCCAACTTCACGCAGACCCGGCTCTCAGGAGGCAGAAGGCCGGGGACCCGGGACCCGTGGGCACCGTGGCTGCTGAAGCTTCACGCAGCTTCAAGGAGAGGCTGGGCAAACTTACGGGAAAGAGATAATGCTGAGGGTGGCTGAAAACATCGAAAAATACCTCTAACCCAAGAAACAGCTGGAAAGTGTCTGGGGAGGGGTGTCACACATACCCGCCTTGCTCTTGCACCCCTCTCCAGGCAAGGGCACGGTGATGGAGATGCCACCCCGTTGTCCCCACCTCTCTGCCCGCAGGGCTTCAGGGCAGCCCAGGATCTCGGGACATTGCCACGGGGAAGTGGGCTCCCCCTAAACTCCAAACCCCACCAAGCATCCCCGAATGCTTCCCGCAGGTGGGAGCGATCTGGAAAGCCGCCGCTCTGGAAAGCCTCTGCAGGCTCATGGCCTTGGGGAAGGGGCTGGTTTTGGTTTGGGGATGGTGCTAACACCCGCTAGCTGTTTCATTACCCTGAACTTCACTTCTTCCCAGCGTTTTTCCTCCCGCCGCAAGAGTTTCCTGCATTTTGCTTATCACGTTTTATTCCGTCTCCTAAATTCAAAAGGAAATAAAACTTGTCTGAAGCTAATAAAGCTCATATGAAACCCCGAGCCCTGAAATGCCTGGTGGGGCCGGGCTGCTGCACAGGCGCCCGGGAGCAGCCGTCCGGGGGGGGGTTCAGTGGGCAGCAGCCCCCAGGTGCTGCACCGGGGCTCCAGCCCACGCTCTGCGCTCCCCAGTGGGTTATTTTAGCTCTGGATGAAGTTTTCCCTGCCTCGGTACTGTGGTCTGCCTGTCAGCTGCGGGTTGCTATCCTTGTAGGAGCAATGGGAGAAGGGGCGATGCCCCCGAACCCACCAGACATACTGATTTCTTACGTGTTTATCGTGTCTTTTTTCAGCCTGCTGAGGAAACAGCATTGATGGATTGGAGCTTTCCTTGTGGGTTATGCTTTCTGGATCTCGCCTGCTCTCTGTGGTTCCTCCCGGACTCCTCCTCAGCCTTCCCACCAGCCAAGCTGGCTGGAATAAAATCACCAAAAATACAAATAAGGCGGATGTGAGGCTCTCAGCCCCCCGTGTGTTGTGCTGCAGACCTGCCCTGTCGTGCACCGCGGCTTGACAATGTAGCTGCCACCTTCGTTGTGCATATTTGAGTCCTTCCCCTGCTTGCCGGTGCTGAAGATCTGTATTTCTAAAAACTCAACCTGCAGCTGCTGGCTTCAAAACCTGACATGAATTTTAGCCATTGGAAAGCCTCAGCGAAGGGTTTCATCTGCATCGCAAGCAGCTGGCTGGCTTTCTGAAGGACGTAAAAGAATACGATGCTATTTCACAAAGAAAATCAGGATAGTTTGTACATGTCTTTGTTCGAAGCCAATCGTGTCTAAATCCGGGTGGAAGCAGCACATTGGGAGAAAGGAGAAGAGGGGCCCCAGCATTATGCGGTTCTGTAAACACAACTATTTGACAATTATCAATGCAATACACACACGTGCCAGTATTTTGAGGTCAGATAAATATGAGTACATGAAGCAAAACTGAATCGTTTTAAGATCTTGGCCAGCTCTTTATTAACCCAGCTACAAATTACTTTAACTCTTCCCAAAGCTAAAGAGGGTTGTGAGAAGTCTTTGCTCGGCAAGCCTGCCCTGTGATGTGTTTCTAATAAAAAAATAGCATCTTCAGAAGACGACAAATCTTTCTATTTGCATCCTGACAGCTGAACACACACACACACACACCCCCCCCCCGTTAATGTTGCTGGTGAAAGAAGCAAGGACAGCCTTCCAAGCATAGAGCCCATACGAACTAGATTTTCGCTTGTAGATGGTGGGGTTCCTCCACTGAGCTCAGTGAACCTGCTCCAACCCAGCCCAGGGACCTGGACATCGCATCGTCCGAAGGATGCCACGTCCCGGGCTTTGTCTAACGTGCTTGGACTCTGGCACATCATTTATATTGCCCCACAGCTGCTGTCTGTGCTTCTGCCTAGGATTGGTGATTGAAACCTGGCACAACTGCTCAGGAATATTTTTCAGTGATCTGTCTGGAAAAAACCCTATAAAATAAATAGTTCTTTGAGGTATGGAGTCAGGTCCGTACAGGGAAGGGAAACAGAAGTATTCATGTCATAGCAGCGGGAGAAAGATTGGGTGATACTGAAGGAGCAAGCATACAGTATCACCAAAAACAAGCTCCAACTTGTTAATGAGCAAACTGATCCAAAACCAGGCAAATTCAACTCAGTTTCCACAAAGGGATCCTGTTTGCCGCCAGCTTTCGTCTCCCAGAGCTGATGGTCCTCGCGTGTGCCGGAGAGATGGTGCCTCCCGTGAAGCATTTGTGGTCTAAACAGAGCAGGGGAGCGTCAGGGAGGAGCAGAGACCTTGGTCCACAGCTGCAGGTGTCTGAGAGCTGGGAGAAGCTGCTGGGCGAGGATGCAGATCTGCAGGTCCTAGCATTGATGTGTTCCTGCAGGGCGCTGAGCTCCCACCTAACAGCAGCCGGGAGCAAGATTGTCTCCATCGGACCGGGGTCTCTGTACTCCCTCGGCAGATGAAGACCTGGCCATTGGTCCTTCATGTGTTTTCCTAACCTGGGCTGCACGGAAGGAGTCAAGACCCAGGGGTGAAGCCTGCGAGACTTAGAAACTCCAGCTAGACATGACCGAAGGCTAAGGCTAAGGCAGAAAGAATATGGGGGTGTCTTACCTATTATGTTCTTCCTCAGCTTGTGTGGGAGGGAACCGTAATTAAACAACCAAGGAACGAAGCATAAGAGGCATTTGGCTGATAATAGACCAAAACCTCTTCACTCTCACCACTTAATTACTGTGAGAAACTGGACAGTGGTCGGCGCATTGAGGTGGCCATCCTAGAGCAAGGGCCACGCTAAAAAAGCAGCCCTTTGTATCGGGGGAGGAATCAAAGCCAAAGTAATGATGTGTGGGGTTCTTTGTCCGAAAGCCAAATGCCCAGTCTGAGAGATCCAGTCTTTTCGGGCTATTTCCACATTATAAACCCAGTAAAAGATCATGTTTCTGTAGCCTGAAACACATAAATGGCCATTCTCTCTCCATGCTCCAGCAAAGGCTGTTTTCTCTGGCTGGAGCGCTCGGCTCCGGTTGTGCCTCGTCTTGCCTACACCGGGGCTTGGGTTTGGCCGGGAGCACTGGCCATTGAGGCATGAACCGGGGGCATGAGCGAGAGACCGGCTTTAACCGAGCCGGTGGGACAAACGAGTGCCTGTATGGCTCGGACAGCATGGTCCAGCAGAAAGCTGAAGTGTTGTTCCTAGCTGGCTGTTGTTCCTAGCTCTGCCATCAAGCCGTCGCACGTCCTGGGGGCAAACCCCCTCATCTCACCTGCGTGGAGCATCGTCTCCTCCGGGCAATGAAGGCTGATTAAAAAAAAAAAAAAAAGAAGCAGACCACGCCAGGGCAAAAGTATTGAGTTGTTGTTTTCCTTAAGATGGTTATTCTTCAACAGGATAACTGACGTGACCGTCCCCTGAACTCGGGCAATACCCGATAGCCGGCTGTGCTTCCGTAAATACAGGTGTGGCGAGGGTGCTGGAAACCAACTGGCCCAAGCTATTTCCTTCTAAAATCTGAATTATTGTGAACATCCTAATTATATTTTCACGGGGTTGAATTCCAAATGAGACTTTTCAAAATGAATCTGTTGTCGGTTGAATCTGAAAACCTTTTCAAGCTGTTAGTCCCCTCCAACTTTTTCCTTTGAGATTTTGACTTTTCAGCGCAGTTCAGAGGACAGGGGAAGCGTTTGAGGTCTCGTAAAACTTTGTGCCCGGCTTTTGCACTGAATCACGGCTCCCTTTCACTTACGATTAACGTTTATACCCAGGAGCAAGCTGTCTTACCTAATCACACCCCGTGAAGAGGGAGGACGCTGTCTAACATTCACACCAGAACAGGGTTACCAAAGACAGTCAGAACATCTGGAGAGAATAAAACCTCTGAAAAATCCCTGTTCCCAGAGTAGACTGTCCTATAAAACAGGTCTGCTGGGAGCCAAATTAAATAAGGGGAAGGTGTAAATGGATTCCTTTCTCTGCCTGGAGAAATGGTAAAGGCAGTGGACATTTTTCCAGCCTGGTTCGCAGGGAAGGAGCAGCTCAGCTCCGGCTGGCGGGCGATGCCCAGGAAGGATTCGCTGCCGAGGGACCGTGATTTCGTCCCCTGGCCAGGCGGTTACCGGGGTGGGCAGCGGGTCCCCTGTCTCCCACGGCCAAAGAGAGATGTTTCCCTTCTGCTCAGGGTTATCGAGGCTGGTGGGTCTGGGAGCCGCAAAGAGGCTCCGTGTTTTGGGGCGAAGGACTCGATGTCCAGCAGAAGTTAATAGAAGGGCACCAGGAGGGAATTCGGGGAGGATCCGGCGACGCAGGAGCACGTGCCTTTCGCAGCACCGAGGATTAGCTCTGTGTGTTTTCCTCACGCGAGGCGATGGCAGGACAAATTTGAAGCTTCAGCTAGACCAACGGGGAGGGGGGAAAAAAGTCATGAGAGCGGACGGATTAAGCAGTGACAGGTCGTGGGATAAACAAAGGGTTATTGAGCGATAGAGCTGCAACTCTCTCCTTTCGGAGGACACCGCTGGTGGCGAGGGGGGCTGGAGAGCTGGTGGCTGTTTGAGCTGGAAGGGACTTCTCCATGTCCGAGTTTAGCTAAAAGTAGTCACCGTCCCTTACAGGTATAAGAGAGATAATTACGTCAATGCTGATGGGAAATTTTGGGGAAAAAGCATTCTTCCTTCTAATCCTGGCTGCATTTTATAGGCTGCAAATGTGTGATGAACTCTGTGTTCTGTGGGCAGAACATCCTCTTTTAGAAAAAAAAATCCATCCTCTTTTAGGAGGGGGGGAAAAAAAAAAAAAAAATCAATATTTTCAGATATTTCTTTGAAAAGGCCCAGAAAAAGAACCCACAAAATGTGGGCAAGGAATAAAGGCAAAACCAGACTGAAAATGCGCACCCAACCAGCAATTCCTATTAAGCCGGCCACAGACATCCCCAACACGACCCAAATCCGGGATTTCCAGTGTTTGTTACCTCGCCAGCCCGTTTGCCAGCGAGACCAGACAGGGATTTTTCTCCCCCTTTTCTACCCTCAATCACTTTTTTCCTCTCAGAAACCTCATAGTTTCGGGGCTTTGCACAGCATGTGGTCACCTGCTTGCCTTTGCCTCGTTATCGGGCGCGATCTTGGGACAAAGCAGATCCAGAACCGTCCTCCACCCTCGGCCGCTGAAGAACATGGGGGCAGAGATGTTTTTACGGTGACTGTCAGTAATTCAGGATTAAAAAAAAAAAAAAGAAGAAAAGAGAAAAGGAGGGGGAGCAGACTGGAGGCAGAAGCAGAGGCATTTCCATCGTCCGCAAGACTTCTCCAAACACAAAGGATGCCTTAGGTTGCCACCTAGTGACTCCGAAGACGAAGGACCAGCACTTTCAGAGGGTCCGCTTAGTACACACGCCGGATGAGCCTGCTTGTCCCCGGTGATGGGCTCACAGCACCACCCAGATCCCCCTGTGCTCCCAAAGCCAACGAGGCAACAGAGCCCAGTCCATGGAGCTGCCGTTGCCCTCTTCCTCTTGAACCTCAGCCACCTGATGAGTCTGGGCTCAATAGCAAGCTCGGGAAGCCGGAGCCACCACTGATGGTCTCCTGGTCTCCCTCGAGACCTTGCCCTCGGCAACGCAAGGACGCTCAGCTTCAGTGCTGCAGTCCTAGAGGCGATGCCCTTCGTGCCGGCACCCAGGGCCACCCAACCCCTGGGAGGGCTGCCAACACTGACCTGCAGCCTGGTGGCACCAGGTGGCCCGGGGACATCTCAGCCTCTCACTCCCTGCCCCAGCCATGCAGGGGAACCCAGCCCGGGTGGCTCTGCCTCCAGCCACCCTGGTTTGGGCACGCAGGCTCCCGGGGCGTGGGAGCGGGCAGCTGGAGAAAACGTCTTTTGGCAAAAAATATGATAATAAAGGTTTGGCAAAGAGTTTTCATTTAGAAATCTCCCTTCGCTCTCTTTTTTTAAGAGCCTGGAAATATGCGGTGCCGAGCACTGCACCTCCAGCTGCACGAAACGGCCGGCTAGCTATGAAAGAGATCATTTCGATTTCGCATTACGATTTCTTTTACAAGGTTTCGGATGAACATAACCTGGAGAGGAAAAAAAAAAAAAAAAAGAAGTGTCAGAGGGGGGAGCTCTGGGATTTTCTCATGGCCTCCCGGCTTGCGCGAGATGCCCGCTGTGTCCCCGAGTCAAGGGCACTGCAGAGACGTGTCCCCGCTGGCTGCGCGCTCGGCTCGGTCGCCCTCCCTGATGCAGTTAATCAAACGCACTGATGGATGCTGCCGTTTAATAAAGCGGTCTTTATGCCCCAGGAACAGCCAGGGGTTTTTTTGGGGTTTTTTTTTTTCAATTTATTTATTCGGGGAGGGGGTGCGTGTCCCCGTTGGTGAATGAGGGGTGTGTGACCCACTGCCGGCCGGCACCCCATAACTCCCATGACCTGACAGCACCCTCAGCTGCCCTACACCGCCGGTGACAACCCCATGGGAAAGCTCGTTCCTCGCCTGTGCTTTATGGGGCGAGGGGTGACGTCTGGGCTGTCCTCCCCCGTCCAGGTGTGCACGGGCGTGCGAGCTGTCAGCCGCACGGGCAGGCTGCGGCCGGGGGGAATACCTGCCGCGGGTAATTTAATCCCCGCTACATCGGAGTACCTGCTGTAATGAGGCTCATTATGAAGCTCTATTTAAAGCCCCATTTAAGCCAGACGAAAAATAGCTCTTTCTGCAGCGCGGAGCGGGTCAGCGGCCCCAATTAGAGGCATGCTGCTGACGGCGGGGCTTCCTCCTCCAAAAAACTGCAGAAACCCAAACAAGTTATCTCCAAAGTCACTGGAAACAATCATCCAGAGACACGGTGCCAGTGAAAACAGCGCCGGTAGGAGAAAATGAGACAAAGCTCCCAAACAGGGAGCGCCCGCCGGGGATGGACGGGGAATGAGAAGCGATGTGGTGCTTTAATACGTGGAAGATGACGGAGGAGGAGAGGAAGCCAAGAGCTCGTGTCCCTGGGGAGATCTGGGGGGGGTTCGGAGCAAGCTGGCACCCAGCACTGTCACCAAAGCACTGGGGACGGGCTTGGCCTCTGCGCGGGACCAGGAGCTGTGGGAGGAGGACAGGGAAAGGGTTGGTGGGGAGGGGTCCGTTCCCTGGACCCTGTCTCGGGAGCGCTCCCGGCACCCGGGACAACCGGAGGTGTCACCCCCGTGACACCAAAAAGCACTCGAGCAACCAACGCTGCCTGTTCCGAGCCCTGCTGCAACCCGGGGAGGGGGTCCTCCTGCCTGCACCCGGGCTCGGGACCGAGCGCCTCTTCCAAAAAGTGATGCCTGCCTGAGCGTGCCAGGAGAAGAGGAGCTGGCTCGTTCCTTCGTCCTGAACGAATTCCACAGCAAATAAAAAGGCTGCACAAAGTATTTGGTTATTTGTACATTATTCCTGGAGTGATGAAATTTCAGTTTCCTCTAAAATATTAGAATCTTCCTAAACTCTTGTTTACTATGCACGGATGCAGACGGAGAATTACTCAAGTTTTTGCAATAAAAATAAGCTCGGTTTTGTGAACACCTGCTTTCCGCTGTTTAATAATGCTGAGCTCCTGTCTTGTATGCTCTTCTGTTTACTCTCCCACAAATTATTTTTGTTCTCAGTTGACAAAGATAAATGATGGGATTAATATATATTGGAGAAGTCCCGGCGAACAGTTTGCTAGCAAAGAGAACGGATTGATATTATTTCCCTCAGGTAACATAACACAGACAAACTGGATTAAGAGTAATTTGCTGTGGGGCTTATATGTGATCATGAGCCATTAGTGGAACACCATTTATGAAAATTGCTTTTTCTAAAATAAAAATTAGACTGACTTTCATTACCTTGCTGGCACTGGGCAAAGGAGAATCGTTCCTTTTCAGTGAGAGAAGAAAAATCAGACATCACTAACTGTGCTGTGACAGACAGCTAGGAACTGCTGAATATTACGGTGGGGTAGGAGAAGAAAACCCAGCATCCCTGCCATTAAACCTGGGTCAGGAAGGTTAGTTGTGACCGACCTGTAAGTAGACGTGATGTTTACCTCTTTTCCTTTTGACAGCCCTGCGTGTCCTGGGCCTGCTATTCCCTCTCCGTTGGACCTCAAAGGGTAATAGAAATTTTTTTTTTTAGCTTGTTTGCTGGAGAAACACACTTCTTAAAAATGGAGAAAATTCAGATCTGCTGAGTAAGAGAAACGAAAAAAGCGGGAGATCACAGGCGAAGCCCTTTCCCACCTCCCAAAGCATCACGGAGCAGCTGCTCCCTTCCCCACCAGGACTCCCGGCACGCTGTAGACCTCGGGACAGGTCTAATGGCCCCGTAATGCTCCGCTCCGGCCGCTGGCCTTTTGGGAGCAAGACTCATGCCATTAGAAAATCGCCAGCCCTGCCCCTGGCCGCCACGGGGGCCAGGACCCGCGGGGTCCTCCCTCCGGTCGTCACCGACGCTCAGGTGTTCACGCTGTGTGAACACCCTCCGGTTCACGCGCGCAGGAGGCGCTGTACTTCAGCAGTTAATAATATTCTGTTTACTTCCAGCAGTTTAATAAAGATGAGACCAAACCTTGCCTCAAAAATGCTGAATTATATAGCGTTCACGGGAAGCTCCTAAAATAGCTGTTTTTAAATGTGGTATCGCCCAAACCTTTAAAATGCAGGCTTGCTTTCTGTGGCCACGGGGAGTTCGTTCACGTCGGGAAGGAGGAACAAACTCTAAAAATAAAACTGGCCAAATAATAAGAGCTGAGCTGTTCCGTTAGTCTGCTCGATACAAATGCAGAAATCAGGGGAGTTTCTGGACTCGCTCAGCCCAAAAGCCTGCCTTTTTTTCAACTGCTTGATAAAAAAAATGTTAACCTCCCTGCACAGAGCCCATGTGGCTTATATCTTTAGACCTCTGCAGGCACCGCGACACTGCTGGTTTAATAATAACCCTTTGCACTTCGCCACTTCGATACCCTTTCCTTCACGGAGCTGCCTCGCCAGGAGGTGGATTTGCTCACAGGTCGCCCTCCTGCCGCATCGCCCTGAACCAGCCTCGCCTCCGGCTTCACAGTGGCGGGGAGGGAAGGAGGATGAAATGTTACGCCGCGCCGGCCAGCAAGCCTGCAGCGGATCTACGGCTCCTGCTCCCGCGAGGACCTACCCCACTAAATCGTGCAGGAGGAGCGAGCAGCATCAGCCAGGAGACCTGCTGCGCCGGGCCAGCGGGCTGCGAGGTCCCGGGGGTCCAGACCCCTTCCACTCGAGGTCGCGCTGCCCCTCTAGGTCTTACCTGAGATAACGCTTACGTTCATTTTAGCTTTAACATCTTCACAGATCTTGCTTTTTGCATTATTTGGCAATGCAATAACCAGTCACCAGGAGCTGCAGGTAGGATTAAGGAGAAATGCAGATGTTATAAAATACCTTTGGCTGCTTTGCTCTCTGAAGCCTTCCTTCACGTTCTGGTGTCTTAATTAGGCTTCTGAGGCGTGGCAGGTAAAACAGTTGGCTTTTAGGTGGTGTGCTTCAGTGGGTGTTCCCAAAGAGCTTTCCAGAGGTGATTGCAACAGCCCCCGACCCTTTCACAGGTGGGGAAACTGAGGCAGTCAGCATGATGAGCCCAGCTGTTCGACAGAAGAGCTGGGTGCAGCTCTGGGGTCTGCAGGGCAGGGGGTTCACACCGTGGTGCTTGGACCGAGAGTGATACCCACCCACGGCAGGTACCCGAGCAGCCCCGTGTCCTCTGCACAGTGTGATGCAGGCCGATGCTGCTGCTGTCACCCCCTCCGAGAGGGGTAGCGGGGTATGCAAACTATCATGCAATTGTGATTTATTGTGGTTCATCCTTTGCCAAAGCATGCCAGGGAAGCAGAGAGAAATCAGAGCTGAGCCTGCTGAGGTCCCCTGGATCGCCCCCACCGCTGTCCCGGGACACCCAAAGCCCCCGCCATGGCGGGGTGCCGGATGGTTGGCATCCTCCGGCAGCCCGGCATGGGCGCTGCGGCCGGCGTGCCAGCGGCGGCGGCGGCACGGTATCATAATTCTGCCAGCCCTGAGGGTTTTGAAAACAATACTGGAAAGTAATCCCTTTTGATCTGATGCTAATCCCAGATAATTGCTTTCAGGCTTAATAGGAAAACTGCATTTTCTTGGGGGGAAATGGTCAGTTTGAAAGGGCTTTGATTTAGCTAATGCTGTAGGTGCTTGTTTTAGCAGAGGGAGCTCTATTGTTCCTGGGAGCGCTGGATGCCAGGAGTAATGACACAGGCCGTGATCCCGCAATTAAACCCGTCTGTCTGCAGACATCCAGCCACATGGGCAGAGCAGCCCGGAGAAAGGAGCCTTTCTAAGCCGCACCGAACTGGGGGGAGCACTGGAAAAAATACGCTTTCAATATCGATGAGAAATGAGGAAAACTGCTGCCACGGGATGCTGAAGAGGTCAAAGGCATCAGCAGTTTAGGAGATGGGATAAAGTCATGGCTAAACAAACGTATGGGCAGCTCAGGGAGATGTGCCCTTCCCCACCCCACGCCTGTGTCTTGGGGGATCTCAGAAGTGCGCCCCATTTTTGGGGTACAGCATGGACTGGGGATCTATTCAGCCTCCTTAGGCACTGTGACACCCCCCACCCCCCCCCCCGCAAGCCAAATTCAAGCTCTGAGTGCGCCATAAATTACAAACCTGAGCAACCCGGAGGTGTAAAAGCACCGGTCCGAGCACACGTGTTGCTTTAACGGGAAAGCTGGTTTTGGATGGCAGCTTGTGGGTCACTGTGCTCTTAATCTGTTCCCCCTGAGACCCAGAGCCACGCTGACAGCGTGCATTCTTTCTGCCTAGCCTCTAAAACTGCCAAACAATGGGTTTCCCATTGTTCATTAACCAAAGGTTCCCATTTTGCAGCTGTGGGTGTTGAAAAGTTAGTTATGGCCGAGGCAGGAGGAACAAGATGATTCTGTAGCCATACGAAGGTTGCACATCAGAGTTTTTTTATGAAATACTGGATTTCCAAGGAAGAATTGGTTTGTGATGGTTTATTTAGGCAGTGAAGGTCCTGGCTAAGGCTTTGAAGGTGATCGTGGGGATGAGTGGTTGAGGGATCCTAAAAAGGCACCCTAAAACCAGCCAGGGAAAATAAACAGAGGAGAAACGGGTGGCCTGAGACCTCCTGAGCTTGGATCAGGCTGGATTGACCGACGCTAAACAAGCCCCAGCAAAACTTAACCTTCCTCCTGCAGTTAAAGTAACATTTTCAGGCAGATTTTTAGCAGGGCAAGCACGGAAACGCAGGCTGAGCCCTTGGGTGTCAAACCCAAACTGGCCCCAGCTCTTTTGGCCAGGTAAGGTTTGCCATAGAGTTCTGGAGCAGAAAGTCAGAGCATTTCTGCTGCCTTTGCTTTGAGGTCCTTCGCCCACTGGAGGGAGCATACGGCAAGCGATTCGATACACGGGACACGGGTTTGAAATAGGTTTGCATTTAAACGAGGGCTAGGGAAGCGTGGTTGGATCTTGCTCAAGCAAAAGAAAAATATTAAATAAATTAAAAAATGGAGAGATGCGTGATTTGTTTAATTCTGGGCTCTGATTTCTTGCCTTTCAAAGAGGTTTTCCTACAGGGAAGGCGGTTGGGAGGGAAACTCCAGGCACCCCATGGAGCTTCCCCTTAATTTAGTTTATAACTCAACACGGTTACCTCGTTTTTTAAATAAATGAAATATATATATACACATAGATATAATGAAATCAGCTGAAATCCTGGGGGAGCTATGGAAATCGCCGAGTCCTGTGCTGGGGAACCTGCATCATTTCAGTATTTTCCAAACATTTTTGGTGAGCCACGCATTAGCATACCCTTCAGTTTTACCTAGTGGTAAGGCAAAAATATGTGCTGACCCTCACACTTACTACCGTGTCCCTGGGGGCCTCAAAAGCTCGAAGGAAGGATAAGAGAAGATGAGAAGCATCCCCGCAGATTCACACCTTGTCACTCGTGCCGCAGTCTCATTCTCACGCACCCCGAGCATCCCTGTCCTCCCCGCGTCAGAGCCAGATGCAGCCCTCGGGACCCTCCTACACGGAGGCATCGGTGCTGGGAAGCGCCGAGTGATGCTGACCACGCCACACAGGGGGTCCTGCGTCCTCCCACCGGGAGACCATGAGGTGCCTGATCTTTTGCAAAGCCTGCCGTTTCTCCAAATCTCTCCCAGCATTTGCCCATCTCTCTAGGTACTTAAATGTCTTTCACGGTCTGCCTTTTAGCTGTCGTGCCCAAAATGTGCTTTGGGTGTGCGAACTGGATGCTGGATGGAAGCCCTCTCCTTGGTCCCAGCAAGGTCTTCCACCCCTGGACCCTGTATACCTCACCGCTGGTTTATCTCTGTGAATGCCTCTAATGCTTCAGCTGCCCGAGGGGGCTCAAAAATTTGTGGACAGCATCCCCACACATTGCTTCTTGGGCTGTGGCATGCTGTATAACTGTATAATGCTGTATGCATGCTGTATAATATTATATATTATATAATATATAAAGGGAAGGGCAAAGAGAAAGGTTTCAGACCATTTAACAGGACCTTGCAGAGAAAGTATGTGATCAGCCTTTCTCCTCTGAAAGACCATTGATCTCTCCTTCTTTATCTGAGGTAGATTTCCCCACTTATTAGGATAAATGCTCGCTGGCAGGAGTACGACGGAGAGAAGTGTTGAGTGTAGGAGCCTGAGCAGGAGCTAGCCGCGATGTACCATCCATCCAGCAAGACGCTGGCAGCTCCATGCTCTTGAGGAGGACGGAATGGTGCTCCAAATGTTTTTGTCGGACCCTGCCTTACTTTGAAGGTGTGTTTTATGCCTGTTTTGACTGCCGACACGCAAAGGGCAAAAAAACCCCAACCTGCTGTAGCACCCTCGCAATAACACTTCATATGGCACCACTCACCGTTATTAGTACAGTAAACTGAACACTATTGATTCAGAGGATTTGTGGTTTACCAGCATAGTTTAGTCGTTAGCCTTCACACCGTTGCCTGACTCATGAATACACATTAAGTCCCAAATAGTTAGTTTACCGTTTAAACAGTTGGGTTTGTGAGAGAGAGAGAGAGAGAGATATTTGTTTATTTATTTGTATTAATTCAGGTCACATTTCCCTCGAGACATCGCTGCCTCCACGGGGCCTGATCCAACGCCCACTGACGCCCGATGGAGCCCTTCCAGGGAATTCAATAGCGCCTGGATCGTGGCCACCAGGCCACCATTTTCAGAGATGCTGAGTAAACACAGCTCCCAAGGCCTTTAATTCGCCTTTGTGAGCACATTTGCCTTTGAAAATCAGGCCTGATACCCTCTCCTTTATCTAGGCATGTGGTTTGAGGGTAACAAGCTGCCTGGTTCTTGACAGGTTGTCTATTAAATATAGATGGTGCCTTCACATGCAATTGTCTGCTAGATGTTTTTGGAGGAACAAAAGGCTCCTATTCACAAGCTCTGGCATGCCATGCGGGGATGATTAGAAAGGTTAAGGCTTAAAGATAGTTCCCGTTTACTTCAATGACTGCAGGACTATCCCTCTAATAGCCCTAATTAAAAATTAGCCTGATATAATACAGTTGTTATAATACAGCCTGGTTTTATTTCATTTTGGGGGGATACATGTGATGCTGCCACAATGCCCCTCATTCTCCGGTGGTGCCTTTCCCCCTGCGATTCACTGCAGACAGAGCCAAGGGGGAATATGGTATTGGATAATGTGCTCAGTTCGAGGGTCAACCCAAACCTCGGTGGCCACGGCTATGCGTAAACTGAGAGAGCAGGAGCAACCACGGCATGCCGCAAGGTATCCCTTACTGCAGAGGAGCTGCTTCTGGGACAAGTCCAGGGCTCCCCCCTCCCCGGCTACCCACCCCAAAGTCTCGGTGTCATGGTTTTAGGGAGGCAAGCAAGCGTGGGATGCCTCCCCACTCCTTCCCTTTCTCTGTCCGTTTGCATCCCAGCTGATGAAATCAGCATCCCACCCTATGAAATCGGGTTGTTCCCGACCTGTCTCCTGCTCCAGCATCTCACTGGGCTCCTGTACGTGCAGAACAGACCCCACTCGACCAAGGCTGTGCCGTTTGCAGGACGAGCCCTGCCAACACGACGGCGTCCCAGGAGGAGCTGGCTGACGTCCTGCATGCCAGCTCCCCCCCCCCGCTCACCTGGGGCTCGGGCAGGGGAGGGCCCATCGCCCTGCCAAGGGGGTGACCCTGCCCTCGTCTAGCGAGCGGATGCCCCTAACTTAGGAATGGAAAATAATCCAAGGGAGTGTTTTATTTCGCCTTCCCCGTCTCAGTGGGAAATGCCTGAACCCCCCGCCGTGAGCCATCGTCCCGCTCCCCGTTCCCCGCTGCTGCTCGGGACCCGCAGGATGTCCCGGCTCAGGATGGTCCCCAATCGGCAGCTGGCGCCAGCCCAGCTCCCCATCAAGTGCCTGCAGCTCCTGCCCCGCTGACAACCTCTGCTACGAATTTCCTCCCTCCTCGCCGCAGCCTTTGCTGTTTGATACCGGCTTTTGATTGAGAGATTCTTGCAGCGGGGCCAATACCTTTCAACTCCCATTACTTGTGTCAGAAACTCCCCATTGCTCTGGTGACATATTTTCTTTTCCACAAGATATTCCTGATGCGGAGAGCAAGCGCTTTTCTTAAAGGAAGCAGCTGAGACTCAGCTGCTGCGAAAGTTCTGCTGCCACTGACTTCAGCGTTTTACTGTACAAGCCTTTAACAACAAGAATACACTAAAGCTGCCCATCAGGATTGCTCTCCCTGGAAATATGACTGTTCTTCTTGGATTTTTAGCATCTATCTTCAAGTCTGTGACTGCGCGACCTGCTCTCTAGCAGCTTACGGAAAACACCGACAGGTACAAAGAAGACAGTTTAAAGCCTGGCATCCAAAAGTCCCTTCAAGCCTGCCCATAACTGAGGGTCTCGCAAAGGTCTTCTGACTCAGAGCAAAGCCTTGAAAGAGCTCAGCTCAGTCTGAGGTCTTTATTATATAACAAGATATTAAGAAAGCATCAAAATGTCCTAACCAGGTGAGGCCAGGGGAGCCGCAGGCTGTGATCGGAGGAGCAGGCACACCGACCGCGGGGAGGGGAGCTCCGCAGCTGGCCCCTGCCTGTTGGGTAGGAAGCCCATTTCGGGGAAAAATCCTGTTCGTACCTGAGGGCTTTGCTTGCACCCGGTGGCAACAGCAAGCTGGACTTTAAAAACCAGGCACGCGGCCACCGGTTGAGTGAAGATCTAAGCACCAGGCTCGTGGGCAGCAGTATAACCTGTTCCATCTCACTGCTGGCAGCGGCGGGAGACTTCCCACTGCCTGGTCTAATGCATCTTGACTTGATGGGATGGTCAGGCTCTAAGTTTGTTACTGGAGATGCACATCGTGAACGCACTAAAGCAAGGCCATATGTTGAGAAGACACAAGAGTGTCTGCATAGTATGTCTGGTACCTATCTGGCATGGAAAAAACTTCCAGATCTTAGCGCTCATTGAATTCATTTAATAACGCGGTTGATAATCTTAATTGGAAACATACTTTTCCAGACTCCATTGCTCCAGACAGAAAGAGGCTGTGGAGAGAAATCTGGGAGCAGAGACGTGAATAGTTATTAAATGCAGGGCTGAGGGCAGCAGTTTCTGCAGGCAGTGTGAGATGTTGGCCAGTTCCTAATAAAAGTTCCTAATTAGTGCTAAGCACTTCTGGGATACACAGCTCCCTTCTTCAGAAGAGAGAACGGGGATGGATCTGGCACCAGGAAAACACCCTCAGACAAGTTCAGCTTGCTGTTGCCTCTAAAATAAAGCTTAGGAAAAATATGCTTTCTTTTTCTGGTGCTAGGAGCGCCGTGGCTGCGGCAGATCCTTGCACCCTGCCAGATGGAAACACCTTTTTGCCCTGGCAATACAAGCTCAGACAAGGCAACGCCAGCAGAAGGCTGGAGAGGGCGCGGGCAGGTTCGGGGCACACCTGGGAACACCTGGAGGCACCGGTGGCTGCTACAGGGCTGCTGTCACAGCTGCTGTCACCTTATATCGCCGTGCTTTCGGAGGGGCCAAAGCCCTCCCTGGACCAACTGACCTGGGGTTTAGCCTTGTCTCTTCCCGGTGCCTCTCCTACAAACCAAGGATGAGATTCAGAGGCGCCCAGGGGACTTCCAAGGGGACCTTTTGGCATCCGATTTATCCTTGATGCGGTAAACTAGGAGGTTTTCTTGTTTTGAAACCAGAAAGGTCCATCTCGTCAACTGATTATGGGCAAGGTACCATTTTAAAAAGTTGTATTAGGAATCATAGAATCATAGAATATCTCAAGTTGGAAGGGACCCGTAAGGATCATCGAGTCCCGCTCCAAGGAAGATGGCCTTTCATTTGATTTGCCTTTTCCATGACCAAAACCACTAGTTGGGGTGGGGAGAACAGCAGGAGAATTGCCTCCTCCCATCACACACCCCTTTCCAAGGGAGGAGAGGCTTTCCTTGAGAAAACCCCAGCCAGCGCTGGCCGGAGTCCTCTGCTGTAGCCCGGTGCTCCCGATGTTTTAACAAGAGGCCCCACAAATATTTAACTCCAGCAAAGGGAGAAAACCTGGTGTAGTGGGGTGGGATGGATATGTTTGCTGAGAAGAGAGGGTGAAAGACTGTGGAATTTATTGATTGGATTCCCGTTGAAACACAAATGCCTTCTCATAACCCAGGAGTAGATAATGGCTTGGCAAACAAGTACGCACTGAGTGCACTTGGCTGGAGGTATTTATGTTTTGTCCCAGGGAACTGAAAGGAGAGGGAAAGGTGAGGACCCTGTTTCGCTCTCCAAGGATGCCCTCTCATCTGAAGGGGGTGGATGCATTCCTGGGGGGGGGACGAGCTGCTCCCCGGCAGGTCTCCCTGAGGCGCAGGGCCTCCGTGGCAAACCCTGCCTGCTCCCAAAGCCCGGGCAGCAGCTTCAGTGAGGATGCTTGGGCTTGAGTTCAGCATCCCCATCAAGTGCAAGTCATGTGCATCTCTGCCGAATTACTGCTGGTCCTTCTCGTTGCAGGAGAGGTGGGAGAACGGCCGAGAGGAGGGAGCTGGGGAGAGGAGCTGCCCGTTAGCAGGACTGGTTTCACTCTTCCCCCCCCCCCGTCCTTCCAGCACGCATTGCGATGGGGGGGGGGGGTGTCTGAGCTTCTGGAGCACGCGGTACCTTGCTCTCCTCTCAACCAGCAGCTCTGCTGTTAGTCCTCTGTCATGAGGGTGTAAAAGGAGAACTGGCAGTTTTCTTTGAAAAGCCAGCAATTCATGAATCCCGTAGGGGGGAAAAAAGCTATATTTATTGGATAAAATTTAGAACTACTTTTTTATCTTATTTTGCAAAATGAAAATAATTTCTAGACAGAGAGAGGGGTTTTCCCCCATTTCTGTCTTCTTTTCTGACCACCCCAGCAAAGTCCCCGGCTCTTGGGAATTTTATATTGTTTTCTGCCCAGATTTCCTTGATACAGAGAAGAAAGCATCCATCCGAGAGCGCACTGAGGCTTCCTGATCCCCTCGGTGCACCTCTGCCGGCCCGCTGGTACTCCACGCCAGCCTCGGGGGAGGCACAGCCGGGAACAGCACTTCTGCTGTTGGTCACCAAAGTTGAGGACAGCGACGCCGTCAGCAGACGTACAGAGACGCAGCCCCAGGCTGGGTGAATTTTCAGGGAGAGCAAGCTCTACCTAAATGCACGCATCAACAGGGGTTCCCCAAAAAGTTGCGAGATGGCTGGCGGCTGGGCGGCTGCCTTTCAGGCATGTTCACCCACTTTCCCCCTCCCTATCTCCATAGAGACACCATTGTCCGCTCAGGCCTGCCGCAAGCTTTTTTCCTTTTTTTCCTTTTTTTCCTTTTCTTTTTTCTTTTTTTCCCCTTTTTTCTTTTTTTTCTCTTTTTTCCCTTTTTTTTTCCGCCTCTCCGGTCCATGCGCTGGCATGCAAATCACCCAAATGTCCATCTCGCTGCCGCCGTGTGAACACCACCTCTCTAAAAGCGGGCAGACCTGGGGGCCGGTCGAGAGGTTCCCGGTGGAAATGCTGCACCGGACCTAGATGCGTCCGCTGCTCCTCGCTGCCACCAGCAAACCGAGCCGGTCCGTGGGTGCAGGTGGAGCCCGGCTCTCCCCGCCGGGCTCTGCCCTCCTGCTTCCCAGGGCAAACCTCTCCCTGTGCCCGCTCCCGGGATGATTCCCACCCTGCTCCCTTCACCAGGAGGTTTTGCAACCCCTTGCCTGCCTTTTGTACAGGCAGGGCTCTCAGGACAGGTGCAAGCAGGAGGACGGGGGGGGGGGGGAAAGAAAAAGGGAGACAAGACTGACCTTTAAAGTTTTGTTCCAGCTACGTCTTCCTGCTAAAAGCATACCGGCTTACACAAATAACTTTTGACCTCCGGCCCCCTCGCTTGTGTTGCAGCATTGTGCCAGGAGCATTTGTCTCAGGGCTGTGACACATGGCCTTTTTTGTCTGGGGGTGCGAGCGAAGGCTGGGGTACTGCGACTGCCTGGGTACTGAGTTATTAGCACGCCGGCTTCTCCTTTAGCAGCCCCTCTTTGTGGATGCAGGAGTAGACAACGGAGAACGCAGCTGTAAGGGAAAGAATTAAAGGGTTATTAAAAAAAAAAAAAAAAAGAAGGGGGGGGGAAAAAAAAAGTTGCATTGCAATTTTTCAGTTCTGGTTGCAGGCAGAGGTCTCGGAGGCGTCCCTGCGGCTGTCCGGCGGCAGAGTTAATGCTTTCATCCCATGGAGCAGGTTTTCAGCAGGGGTAAATTAGTGGGGATGCGGTGACATCCATAGGGCTACGCTGAGTTACACCATTTTACGAGCTGACCCGGGGCCCCGGGGGGGACCGGTGCCAATTTACACCAGCTGAGGGTCTGCCCTTTCAGCATCGCCGCCGCGAGAGCCGCCGCAAATCAACATCTAGTGCCTGCACGTCGGGCTCATCTTATCGAAACACTTGATTTGCCTTGGAAAACGTGCCCGGCGTTCGCTGGCATCCTCCGTGCAAGCAGCCCGCGCCGGGGCTGCTGCAGACAGGAGTTATAGGGCCAGTCTCGGCGAGCTGGTGTGATTCATGCCCACCCAGGAGGCGGCTGGAGGCATCCTTGCACAAGAGGAATGTGCCTGTTTTCAAGACAAATATGGTCTTCATAACTCAGGGGGGCGTAGTAGGATGCTACCGGAGCAGCGGCGGTGTGATGCGGGGGCTGCGTCCCCTCCTAAATCCCTAAGCGGGCAGGTACTGTAGCTGCAAAGGAATAAAGGTGCTTGGGAAGCTGATGGGGGAAAGCTGCCTTTCGCAGCACGCGCCTTATGGATGCAAAAGGCTGGGATAAGGCCAGTGTTTCCGAGGGCACATTTCAGCCCTTCAGGAGCGGCAGGAGACGCCGCCTCTCCTTTCGGCTTGCTGAAAGCCGCAGGCATCTTCAAAGAGCTGGAGGAGTAGGGGTTTACGGGATTATCCCTAAGCACCTGCAGACCTTTGTGAGCCCGGTCCGTGGCTCAAAATGATATGATTCATCCGTAACTTACACCCCAATTAGTCGCCAAGTGCTTCTGGTTTTAGCAACAGGGTGCTGGCTTGGCCTCCGGCTTGCGCCGCCGGGGACCACGATGCCACTGCGGCACACGGTCGGCTCGCCTTCGCTCTGCCCCAGGGCAACCCTGCTGCGCGGTGGGTTCCCAGCTCTGCTTCCAGCTGCCCCTCCGCTTGCCTTATCAGACAGACCTTCCTACCTGCCTTTTCCAGGCTGTGCTTTATTTGCTGTTATTTTGCCACGTCCCGCCTTTCCCGTTTCTTTCCAATATTAAACAACATCATCATTTTCAGCCTCTTTGTATCAGGGCCCTAATAAGGTAACACCGGCTTTAATTTTCCCCTTTCTTCCTTCAGACTCAGTATATTCCTCAAAAACCAAACCCACTCTTTCTGAGACCTCCGGGCGCTCTGCCGTTGATATAATACTGCCTTTACGAGTCGCTGTGATACGTACAGTACCAACCTCACAACATAAGCACATAAGCCTCCTGTTATTTCTTTTTTTTTTATCCTTCTAAAAGGATTATTTCAAAGCCAATTTTTATAATTGCATCCCAGATAAAGAGCGCGTCCCCCAGGGGTGTTTCGTGAGGGGAGCAAGGAAAGCATGGCAAGTATGGCACGCTCGCTCACCATGGCGTTCGGAGCATCCCGCAGCTCTCCCTGCCAGCTTAGTAGCCGGGATGATGCCCTGCTTTTTCCAAAGGCAACGTCCAACTCCTGCTTCTTGGGATTGCATCTTGCTAGGTGGTACTTTTGGCCATCCGAAATCCAGAGGAACCCTGCTGCACAGCAGAAAGCAAACATTTCATTTGAAGGTGTCCCCCCCAAAAAACTCTGAGCCATCGCAGGCCACTGCTTGCATGATGAAGGAAAATAAAGATTATTTCATAAAAGTCAGGCCTGTTTAATTTTATAGCATTTAAGTCAGCGAAAATGCATCGGACAATTATATTGCACTTAATACTCAGATAATGGAACAATGAAAGATGTATGTTTGCATTTTGTAAAATTAAACTGTATGCAGTTATTTATCTTTTACCTTAATTGTTTGAGCTTGTTTCTAATGTAAACTGTTGTAATTTTAAATAAATATAATAGAAAAAACTTTTCTAGGTATCGGAAATCCAGAGTAAATTTACTTTGCAAATAGGCTTTGTTAGGTATGTTTTATGCTGAGGATCTTGAACTGACACTTTCATTCAAAAATATTTTGAATACTTCAGCGGAGGCTCCATCGTTCCCGGTAGGCTGTGGAGAGCTTCAGAAGATGAGAGGACCTGGCTGGGTGAAGGACTGCGGGTGAGATGGACCCCACAGCGGGTCCGGCGTGCTCATTGACCGAGAAAGCACAAGGTGGTGCCGGATCCTGCAAACAGGGAGCCCCGTGCCCAAGGAGGCTGAAGCGAGCTCCTGCGGATGGCTGTAACCCTGATGGTCCCGGGTGCTCCAGCTCTTGGTTTGTTGACCTTCGCATCGCTCTTCTACAAGAGACGCGTAAAAATAGGACCGAGGCATGGTGGGGCCTGTTTTACGGGTCCGTGTCATACGTGGTTTGGGAGGTTGAAAGCGAAGGACTCCAGGTCTTTCATCTTCTGTTGCACCACAGCCAAATATTAATGGTTTGGAAAACATGCCCAAGCGCGTCTTCATGATGCCATCGGGTATCTGAACGCTCGCTTCGGTTTGGGCAATGGCTTTAGGACTCCCAGCAGCGAGCAATGATGTTAGGATAACTTTTTCAATGAAGTCTATCATCATGTCATGTAAAATCCCAATTATCTGTACTGGAAAAGTACAGTTACTGCTTTGTAGCTCTTTGAGGAGTTTTAGAGGTGATCTTGGTTAAGCCCAAGATGTTGATTAAGGACGTGAATGCAACTGTTGACTTAGCCCTAAGGGGTTGTTATAAATGTGTCTGTTTGTTTTTCCAGTACCTCGAGGGAAGGCTCCAACAAAGGAAACGCGCTGGGTTGAAAGGTAACTCAAGTGATTAATGACATATACATTCAGCATGACGTCTTTATCATGGGGTGGTCTTATTGATTTCGAGTTGAGCAACCTGGGAAGTGGAAAAAGAGGTTGTAAAAGTGAAAGCCCGGTGAAAATTAATTAATTGCCGAAACAAAAGTGTCAGCCTTCCTCACGTACCTGGAATTCGGCAGGCAGTCCCATCTTGCAGGGTTCTTGCGGCGGGTCTGTAAATCATGACTGATGTTTCTTTCATAGCGTGCAGTGAGTCAAAAAAAGGTAAAATAGGAATGCTGGGGTTGGTTTGGGCTTGTTAGCTGCATGTGCCAAGAGGATTTTTTGGATGACTGCAACCCTCTTGACAAAGGGAATTCATCAGGGGGAGTTTAGGCTGGGTCAGAGCGCCAGCAGGTGTGCCCATGGGTTGACTTGGACCGGTTAGCTCAAAAGCTTTTCTCTGGAGGTCCCGGTTCCCAGTTCCTGTACTGTAACCATCCCTGATGCTCCAGTGAGGCTACCGGGGCAGTACTGAGCTTGTACACATCGGGTACGGGCACTTCCAAAACCTGATCCCAAAGACCTGCACTAAGTTCTCTAGGTTCACGACAGCTTGGCTTTGGGGTGGACGGCCCTGCTTTGCTTGGATCGAGGATCCCAGACAGTCAGACATTACCCTTGATTTCCCTGGTATCAGCTACGTACACGATGGAAACAAGAAGGTGTTAGGAGGAAAATACCCTCGAAAGCCAGCTTTGTAGGGAATAGGCAAGTTCTATGCAAATGAGGGCCCCCATTATCTCTAAGGTGGCATGAAACCATCAAACACCCATCAGAAACTTCCTCTGGAAGCCTCTGCTGAGCCGGGGCCCTGCTGCTGAGCCACCTCACAGCGGCTAAAATGATGCCGCCGGTCCCTCTGCACCCCCTCGGCGGCGGCTGCTGCTCTTCTTTGCCTTCGGTTCCTTTAGATGGCACCATCCTCCTGCGCTGGTGCCGCGCTGGAGCCCGTCTCAATTAGTATTCACACTGCAAAAAGAGGAAAATTCCTTCATTACTGGGCAGCGGGTAGCGCGGCGGTAATTGAGGTGGTGTCAGCAACTCCATTATAAGCCCTGGTTTCCACCGGGAGGGGGAAGGTTCACGCTTGCGATGCCGAAAGCCCAGAGCAGCCGCCTGCCTCCTTTTTATAGGTATCGCTGGGCAGGATGATGCTTCAGATACAACCTTCCCGTATGGTGTGAGCAGCCTATGGGACCGGTCCTGGTTTTGGGAGATCGGTACGAGGCGTGAAAGCCGGTGAGATTACACCAGCTACCGAGCTGGGCTTTTGGCTGGGAAGAAAGGGGAATGGGCAGCGAAGGGCATCCCGGACCGCCGGGCCCCATCTGGAGCCCATCGAGGTGCTGGGGGATGCGCTGAGCTGGGCAGTGGGTGCCGGGGCTTCAGCGAGATATGACCGCCTGCAAGAGGGAAGCCCTTCGTCAGGCCGGGCAGGTTTCGGCAGCACTTGCCGGCCCCAGCCCTTAGATTAGCAAGAGGCTGGATGAGTACCGGGGAGGAGAAGGAGAAGCAGGAGAGAAGGGGCTTTTTGGGCGGCTGGTAAATGCATGCATCCCTCCGCAGAGGCTGGGAACCCTGGGTGGCCTGGCAGGGTGCCCCAGGGTGGCATTGGTGTCCTCCAGGGCAGCCCCGAGGGGTGAGGAGCACCTGGTCCCACGTACACCGTGTTCTGGGTGCTCTCTAAGGAGCTGAGGTTTGGCTGGTCCTCCCTTTGGCTGGCTGCTTTGGCAGCAGGCTTTGGGAAAGCCACCCGGGAGTAGGAGGATTAAAGCAGAGGGTTTGGACATCGTGGATGCGGTTGGTCTATAGGGACCATCCTCACCCAAACGAAAGGGCCTTTCTTCATCAGGTGTCCTCTTGATTCCTGCCCTGGATCCGAACATCAGCAAAGTCCAAATCCTCCTTTAGCAAATCCCATCTTGTGCCTTGCACTCCGGGAAACAGGCTCTTGCCTTTCTCGCTGGGAAAGTAGCTCATCTCCAAAGAGCACCTGTAACGTCATCATCGCTAGGGCCCACGTGGCGGAGCCCTCGCTCATACCTTGTCAGATTAAAACAAGAAATAGCAGGCATGACCTTTTGCAAAGAGGATAGAGCCACGGTGAGTCGCCTTCGTGAGCAAAGGGGTTCAAAAGGAGGGGAAGCCGAACCCAGGCAGGTTTTGCCCAGACCACTGGGGCTCAGAGAGAGCAACTGAGCGAGCATTGCGCAGAGGCAATTGCCCACCCGAGGAAATAGAATCATAGAATCATTTAAGTTGGAAAAGACCTTTAAGATCATCAAGTCCAACCGTTAACCTAGCACTGCCAAGTCCACCACTAAACCATGTCCCGCAGCACCACATCTACACGTCTTTTAAACACCTCCAGGGATGGGGACTCCACCGCCTCCCCGGGCAGCCTCTTCCAATGTTTAACCACTCTTTCAGTAAAGAAATTTTTCCTCACATCCAATCTAAACCTCCCCTGGCGCAACTTGAGGCCGTTTCCCCTCGTCCTATCGCTTGTTCCTTGGGAGAAGAGACCGACCCCCACCTCGCTACAACCTCCTTTCAGGGAGTTGTAGAGAGCAATGAGGTCTCCCCTCAGCCTCCTCTTCTCCAGGCTGAACAACCCCAGTTCCCTCAGCCGCTCCTCATCAGACTTGTTCTCCAGACCCCTCACCAGCCTCGTTGCCCTTCTCTGGACACGCTCCAGCACCTCGACGTCCTTCTTGTAGTGAGGGGCCCAAAACTGAACACAGTATTCGAGGTGCGGCCTCACCAGTGCCGAGTACAGGGGCACGATCACTTCCCTACTCCTGCTGGCCACACTATTTCTGATACAGGCCAGGATGCCATTGGCCTTCTTGGCCGCCTGGGCACGCCGCCGGCTCATGTTCAGCCGGCTGTCGACCAGCACCCCCAGGTCCTTTTCCGACAGGCAGCTTTCCAGCCACTCTTCCCCAAGCCTGTAGCGCTGCGTGGGGTTGTTGTGGCCCAAGTGCAGGACCCGGCACTTGGCCTTGTTGAACCTCATACAGTTGGCCTGGGCCCATCGATCCAGCCTGTCCAGGTCCCTCTGCAGAGCCTTCCTACCCTCGAGCAGATCAACACTCCCGCCCAAATCAGTGTTGTCTGCGACCTCACTGAGGGTGCTCTCGATCCCCTCGTCCAGATCGTTGATAGAGATATTAAACAGAACTGGCCCCAGTACTGAGCCCTGGGGAGCACCGCTTGGGACCAGTTGCCAACTGGATTTGACTCCATTCACCACAACTCTCTGGACCCGGCCGTCCAGCCAGTGTTTTACCCAGCAAATAGTACGTCCGTCCAAGCCACGAGCAGCCAGTTTCTCCAGGAGAATGCTGTGGGAGACGGTGTCAAAGGCTCTACTAAAGTCCAGGTAGACCACATCCACAGCCTTTCCCTCATCCACTAGGCGGGTCACCTGGTCATAGAAGGAGATCAGGTTGGTCAAGCAGGACCTGCCTCTCATGAACCCGTGCTGGCTGGGCCTGATCCCCTGGTTGTCCCGCCCATGCCTTGTGAGCCCCCTCAAGATGAGCCGCTCCATCATCTTCCCCGGCACCGAGGTCAGGCTGACAGGCCTGTAGTTCCCCGGATCCTCCTTCCCGCCCTTCTTGTCGATGGGCGTCACGTTTGCTAACCTCCAGTCAACTGGGACCTCCCCGGTTAGCCAGGACTGCTGGTAAAGGATCCAATAAATAATAATAAATTATTATATTTATATTAGATATATTATATATTAGATTATAAATAAATAATAAATCCAGGAAAGGGCTGCGAGTGCTGGTACCTGCCCTACGGCAACCCCAATAAAGCGCAGGGCCAGCTGAGCCAAGGGGCAGATGTCCCCTGGGCAGGGAAGAAGAGGAAAGTCACAGTTTTATTTCTTTCAAAAACTCCTTTTATCTCTCTTAAAACCAAAAAACCATCATAATTTTGAAAACATGGAGAAATAATCTCATTTGTGATTCAACATTGAGGGAAAATGTGGCCAGTAGAGGAGCAGGGAACCCTGGGTCTTTCTCCCAGTAACTTTTTCCCCCTGCTGGGATTTTTTTATTTAAATACAACATCAGAATGGACAACACGTGAATATTTCTACCCAGCAGAATATGATTTTCCCCAGCTAGGGAGGATGCGTCCCCTCCCTCCCCCGAAAAGCAAAGTGCCCCCTTTTGCTAATTCTTGGCTGCCCTGAAACAATGCAGCAGCGGGGAATTCCCGGGGTCAGCCCAAATCCCTTGTTCTCCCAGCCTGCTCCCGGCCCCCAGGAGCTGCAGCCTTGTTCAGGCTTTTAGAAGTGCAAATAATCTCTATAAATGGGGGGGGAACAGATCAAGCGATGGGGCAGGAGCTCTCCCCACGCAGCCTGGGAGAGCACGGGCTGTCCCGGGGAAGAGCTGCCTCTCCCCGCTTCTTCATCTGCTTTGGTTTATTTTTCCTGCAATATTTCTTTCTTTTTTTGCCGTTTTCTATCGAGGGGTTAGGCTGGCAGCTCTGAAGCAAGCGGTGCATCGGGGCTGTAGCTCCATACGGTCTCTCTCCCCCGTACATCAGGGGCCAAACCCAGGCTGACCTGTCTCAGGGCTCTGCCTCCGCACCCGTCCCTGCCCCGTGGCTTCCCGAAGGGGGACTGAAACCGTCCCCAGATGGTATCACAAGGCTTTTTTGGCTTTGCAAGGTTCCCTCATTAAACTGATGCTCGTGAATTAAAAAAGGATCCTAAATGTGTTCTGGGCCCAGGTAAATGGTAACTGCAAAATGTTACCGTTACGGCCGGGGTTTGGGCTGTTGTTAAAGCATGAATCAGTCCCAAATACGCGGTGTGGGTGCCGGAGTCTGGGGGAAGCGGTGCGTCACCCAGACTTGGTATGTTTTACCCAAGTTTATAGCATCTGAGAGCGAAGGGTCCACTTGTGGAATAGCACCGACAGGAGAACGGTTCCTGCGATCCGGCCCCTGGAAAGGCAGTTTCTAGGCAGTCAAAATA